>NC_140168.1:138501683-138559183 GCF_963971535.1 Notolepis coatsorum | reverse complement strand
CTTGCTGTGTGTTGGGGACACGGGGCAAAGAGCTGGGGTGTTGCTGCGTTTGAAGTGATTAACGGTGGGCTTGTTGTCTGAATGGAGGAGGGAGAGGGGGACAGGTTGAAGGTTGGTTGTGTACGCCACTGTTTGGGGCCCACGGTGAATATGGCTTCTGCATGCATGGGTCAGGGGGTGCGGTGTCTTAGGTTAGGATGTCCGGAGGTATGACGATCGCGCTTGTTGTGCAGTGAACATGCAAACGTGGGCTTTTTGTGTTTGTATGTTCATTCAGACACAGGAGGCCGGTCTCGGCCCAGCGGGCCACGGGGGTTGGGTTGGTTAACGCGTATGGAATATACTTTATGAACTGTACGGGGAAGTTGGAGTAATTACAAGGCCTCATGTTATAGTATAGAATGCATTGATGTTGAAATGTCAGATATTGATACTTGTTATAGCTTTAAGGCCATTGATTTAAATAGGATAATGTTTAGATTAATGTTTGCTGCAAGTCTTTAGATCATGAGGATGATAATTTAGTGATGTAGGCTTGTTGGGGTATATTTTCTTTTCATTGCTATGTTGAAATACTGTTAGAATGTTATATCTTTAATGCCATTGATTTACATAAGCTGATGGTTTATATTAGAAATTGATTGCAAAATCCTTGGGTCACAGTGGGATAATTTAGTGACAAGGGGTTTGGTTTATATGCTATTTTGATGACTGTATGATGGTGTACTACTTTTAGACTCTAGGGGACAGCTGCCCCTGGGGGATGAAATGTGTGAGTGTTACCCTTTTTGGTGTTTACAGGAGGGCCCAGGGGGGTCGTGTATACAACTGCTTACAAAGGCGGTTCTTATATGACAGGATGACGTGAGATTAGATGCAACAGGAGAGAGAGGTCAGAGGTGAAGATGCAGGAGGCAGTTGTAGAGTGAGAGAACAGTTGGCAGTTATTTTTATGACAGGGGAAATGTTGAGACAGGAAGCGTGCTAATACAGAACACAGCTGATGGAGGAGTGAGCACAGTAATTGAATTAGGATAGCCAGCTCAGATGAGGTTAATTACATTGGGGGGCTACCTGTTTGATTAGAAGGATTAGCTTTGGCTCTCAGGACACTGGGTATGTTTTGGGGTCTATCGCTGAGGGGGTTCCCAGACTTCCTCTGGATGTGAGGAGTAGAAGATACAGTGAGAACTGTATGGTGAGAAAGTGTGTATCTGGATGTGAGGAGTAGAAGATACAGTGAGAACTGTATGGTGAGAAAGTGTGTATTGTATTAGCCAGAGATGAGTGTAGCCTGATGAGAGAGCAGAAGAGATGAGTGCAGAAGAACTAACCTTTGTTTGTCAGAAATGTGAAATGATTAACGAGTGTGGTGAGAGGTATATGTTTATAATATGAATGTGGTGTGGATGATGTTGAATTGTGATGTTTGGTGGGGTTTTAGCTTTTATTTCTTTTTTAGAATGTGTTGTGGCACTGTGAAAGTGGGGGTTTGGTTGAGTTGGTACAGATGTTATTTTTTATTTAAATTTGATTTTTGTATGTATGTGTGAGATTGAGATGTCCTTTTGATTTCAGTGAATGATTGAGCGGGGGATGGTGGCCAGGAAGCTTACCCATTCACACACAGACACACACACACACGGACACACACACACGGACACACACACACACACACACACGGACACACACACACAGACACACACACACGGACACACACACACAGACCACACACACACACACACACACACACACACAGACACACGCAGACACATTCACACAAATTTGATCACACATGCATACACACACACAACTTAGCTTTCACTTGAGGTGAAACTAGTCTTAAAAATAACAAATTGTGTTTAAGTAAGGGGTGTATCGAACCACTTGGGGTATACCATTATCATTTGTTTCATATCATTTGTTTTACTGAAGGAGTTTGTCTTTATTACTTTCATTTGATTTGATTTCTGTTGAATGTTTTGTAGGGATGAGGTATTGAAGTTAAATTTTTAGATTTCTTTTCTATTTTTGATCTATGATTATGTGGCCTGAATGGGTGTGAATGGGGCCTGTAGAGGGAGAATGTGCTGGCTTAAGAGGTGTCAAGGTCACTGACATGTGTGAATGGTACGGTTGGGTGATGAGATGTATTGATTTACTGTTTTAGGTATGAAAGCGTTAGATGTAGAGTTTTGATTTCTTTTCTTTTCTTTCTAAATAACCATTAAGGTGGTCTGCGGTTGGAGCTGGTTATTTTCATTTGATTTGCTTTCACATCTGTTGGAATGTTTTTTTGATTATTTGCCTTTTGTTTGTTGTTTCTCTGTCATGATCTGGTGAGAGGACTGTTGGAGCGTGAGATGCATTGGGACAGATCGATGGCAGTTAAGTGGTCCCATTACGTTTGCATAATGGTTAAACATTTGGTTTCTCTTGAGAAATATTTGACGTATTGTGTAAAGAAAATTTGTTTTGTGTTCTTGTTCCCTTGCAGTTCAGTCGGGGGGGAGGATGGACCATCACAAGTGGAGGGATCATGGGGAAAATGTGTAGGAATACATTTCATTAGATTATGACACGATGGTGTGAACCCGTTCAGTCAGTTCCTGTGGGAGATTGTTGGATTATGAAGAGAGGTCGCTTGGGACGCTACCCCTCCTTCAGTATAGCCCCGGATACAAAGGCCGGGGGTTTGAGACAAACCTCCAGACTGACAGAGTCGTTCGTCTGTAGATCCGTGGAAATACAGTCATGGGACAGAATATGACGAGGTCCAGGCCTACAAACGTTGGCTTCAGCTGAGGCTGGCCGACATGGGGTGGAGGGGGGGGGGGCGAAAACGGTCGGAGACTGTGCAACCAAAGCGTTGAACAAGGGCCTCTGTGTGATTGATTGGTATGTTGGACGGGAGGTGACTGAACGGTAACAACTGGTATAGATTATGACACAACGCAAGAGTACTAAACTAAACACATACACATAGGTAGAGTAGAAAGTAAGGTGTAGGTTATGACCGACATGATGAAAAAAAAAAATTTCCTTGCGTGATGCTCCTCCCTCCCTGTCGACTGTGCGCTGAGGTGGTAGGTATTGTTATGTCCATGGGATGTTCATAAAGGGGGGAGAGGTGAGAAGACCAACTGAGTTGATTATGCAAAATGTGATTGGGCTGACTTGGAAAAGGAATTAACAGGAGAGGAGAAGCAAAATGTATGAAAGAATGAATAATAATCTCTGTGTCTCCCCAGATCATGTAAACGGATACCATAATTTTAAAAAATTGTGTTTTATTTGAAATGTGTAATGTTTAGATTAAATTGTTTTAATTGTTTTTAGCATATTCAATGTGCCCAGAGGACGAGGCCGGATGAAAGAGTGGTAAACACTGTTTCATTTAAGGCAGAGTAGGTTAATTGGGGTTCTGGATGAATGGGTCATTTGGATTCCCCGGGAGGGGGCCATAGTCAGGGGAAATGTGGGAAAGAAAAGAAGAAGACAAAAAGGCAAAAATTGATGAGATGTACCAAAGAAGAATGGAACAAATTGAGAAGAAAAATTGTGAAAAATTCAAAATTTATGATTTTTGTAATTATGTTAAATTTTATGGCTAGTATGTATAGAAAATCAAGTCAATATATCATATGTGACGATAAGAATCGTCAAAACGGGGAATGTGGTAATATATATTGAGTTGAATTTCATAAACAGCCTTGTATACTGTTTAGCAGAAGTGGTGGCAGGGATAGTTGAATAGACAAAGGTCACCCCCACTAGGTGATCAGATTAGTACTGTATGGTAAATAAGGCCCAAAGGGTCAAAGCGATCATGTCACACCCCCCCTCGTGAGACAAGCCAGGCCCCTTCATCTCAGCAAAAGATCACACGGACGGGGGCAACCAGCCCCAACAGGAAGAAAACACCAACCCCCGACAAGAGATCAACCCCCACAAGAAGACGCTGGATTGGACCAGCCATATGTATTATTGGCTAGAAATTATAGTATATAGGAGGGCCCTAAATGATAATTCGAGAGCTCTCAGGCCGGACCCAACCAAGGGGGTCTGGGGGCTCCTCCACCGCTTCACCACCAGAGAGACTGCTGTGCTGTTTGCATTTTATGTGAGTAAAATCATGGGAAAACACCATTTGTTGTTTAAAGTTTAGTGTAAATCCTTAATATCTGAAACCAGATTTACTCATGTATAAATGTGTGCAGCATGGTCAATGTATGTTCAGATTATGTTATCGACTGTTTTATGTACATTATTGAGGTTGGAGATGCAAACCTGATTGTGATATTTCTGTACAACAGACAGCTGTTAATGTTCTCTGATCATCTTTTGTATGTAGAAGTCACCCTTTTATTCACCCTTGGCCCTGACTCAAATAAATCAGTTAAGTTGAAATACAGTTCTGGTTTGTCTGGCTTACACGTTTTATTCCTCATCTGCTAAGTCAGATGAGGAGACCAACGATTCTATAAGTATGAATCTTTCCTCCTCCTTCCAGATAGTCAATCTCATTGTATTGTGCTACAATAACCTCAAATGATTGTAGAAAGTCTGTGGGAATTTACCACAGTATGAAATAAAATAACATAGTATAGCATGTAAATTAGAAGTAAAAAAAATGAGGTCACAGTGTTCAGTATAGACATATGTACAATGTTCGATGCAGAATAGACGTAACTGAGTTACCATATAATATACAATACTGTGCAGTGTACTAATATACAATACTATATAGTGCAAGGCAGAAATGGGATGAGGTGCAATTTAGGTACAATTTACAGTAGGTGTACGAGTTGTAGTGCAAATCCTTTATCAATAAATATAAAGTGTGTTTGTGTGATCTAAAGTGTGGAGAGTGGGTGCTGCAGTGTGTTGTTTGTTTAAGTGAGTGTGTGCGTGTGGGTGTGTGTGCTGTGTGCATTTGATGGTTGTGGCATAGTGTTTATTGTTCGTTTAGCAGCCTGATGGCCTGGGGATAGAAGCTTCTTCTGAGTCTTTCTGTGCTCGCCTTAAGACTCCGGTATCGCTTGCCTGACCGCAGCAGTTCAAAGAGGCAGTTGTTCGGGTGGCTCGAGTCCTGAATAATTCTCTTAGCCTTCCCCTTGCACCGCTTGTTGTAAATGTTCTGGAGGGTGGGAAGCCCCCCTCCAATTGTGCGTTCGGCTGAACGTGTCACTCTTTGTAGTCTGCTACGGTCTTGTGCAGTGCTATTCCCAAACCAGTAGGTGATGTTGCCAGTCAGGATGCTCTCTATTGTACATGAGTAGAAGTTCCTAAGGATCTTCTGACTGACTTGGAACTTCCTTAGGCGCCTGAGGAAGTAGAGGCGTTGTCGTGCCTTCTTCACAACACTGTCAATGTGTGTGGTCCATGTCAAATCCTCGGATATGTGGGCTCCGAGGTACTTGAAACTGTTCACTCTCTCAACCGGTGCCCTGTCGATGCTGACGGGGCTGTAGTCCTTGACCCCCGACCTCCTGAAGTCCACAATCATCTCTTTTGTTTTGCTGACGTTCAGGGAGAGGCAGTTCTCCTGACACCACTGTGACAGGTTCTCTACCTCTTCCAGGTAGGCCCTTTCGTCGTTGGCAGAGATCAGGCCCACCACTACTGTGTCATCAGCAAATTTGATGATGGTGTTGTTGTTCCGCTGTGCTACGCAGTCATGTGTGTACAGGGAGTAGAGGAGGGGGCTCAGAACTTACTATATCTAAACTATACAAGAACCACATCTGTTCTTTCCTTAAAGTGACTTTTATATTCCTCATTCCTTTAAAGTGACTTTTCCATTTTGTTTAAAGTGACATTTTGCTTAACACTTTGAGTGCCAGCCACGAGAAATCTCATTAGTTCATGCCATGCGTTGAGTTCCAACGACGAGAAATCTCGTTTTTTTAATCGTTATTTATTTTATTAGCGATTTCCATAAATGTTTCATCATTTTGCCTCACTTTACCACTGGGACTCTCTCTGAGCTCGAACAGGGAAAATACCGCCCCCTATCGTCTCCCGGATGGTAATACACCCTTTGGATTGGACTGAATGAAAACGCATGGGGAAAAGAAAATCCGGAATCCACATTTTACTTGTCAGGCATGTAATCCGAGCCGATTGCAGTCATCCCCGACCCTCACAACAGTGGGGAGTATGTGTTTCAAGCACCCAACGTTGGATCAATAAACGCGATCGATATTTGGAATGGTGATCAGGAATTGGAATAATCTTTTTGGAGAACATCTGATCTGAGGTAAGGAATCTATTTTACCAGTCTTGGGATAATCAGAGCTTTTTCACAGATATATCAACGTGTCTGTGTGTGTGTGCGTGTATGACGTTAGCACTGATCAGGAAATAAGATAATCGATTTTTCAGCCCGCTTCTCTAGCGCGCATAAGTACACATATACTATCGATAATCTAGCGTTTATTTGAAAACTATTCATAAATAGGCCGAAAAATGTCAACGTTTTTTGTGTATTCCAGTAAAGGGCGATTCCTGCAGAATCACTTTTCTTTTCTGGAAATTTCGAAAAACGAGCATTTTTCAAAATGGTATAAAATGGAAATGTACGGATAAAAAAAACAATCTGTTTCGACAATGTTGACTGCAAGCAAGTCATTGGTAAGCGACGGGCGTATTAGACACATAGCCATAATTTAAGATATAGTTTATGCGTTTGCAAATGTGCTCGCCCTCTCATTGAATAGAGCGCTGGCACTCAAGCGCTAAATCCTGCGCCCCCTGCTAGCACTCAAGCTGTGTTAAAGCAATTGTTTAAAGCGATTGCAGCATGTGTGTTGTGTGTGTGAATGTGTGTGCTCATGTGTACTTGTGTGTGGAGAATTCAGTGTTCAGTGTTCTGATGGCCTGGGGGAAGAAGCTGAGCCGTAGTCCCTCTGTTCTCGTTGCGTGTGTATGTAGGCGCTTGCCTGACCGCAGCAGCTTGAACAGGCTGTTGTTGGGGTGGTGGGGGTCTTTCATTATTCTGCAGGCTCTGGATTTGCACCTCCTATATAAGTCCTGCAGGGGTGGTAGTGCAATACCCGTAGGACGCTCTGCTGAGCGCACCACTCTCTGGAGTGCCTTCTTGCCCTGTACCTTGCTGTTTCCAACCCAGAGAGAGAGAGAGGGAGAGAGAGAGGGAGAGAGAGAGAGAGAGAGAGAGGGAGAGAGAGACAGAGAGAGAGAGAGAGAGAGAGAGAGAGAGAGAGAGAGAGAGAGAGAGAGAGAGAGAGAGAGAGAGAGAGAGAGAGAGAGAGAGAGAGAGAGAGAGAGAGAGAGAGAGAGATACAAGATACAAGAGTTTTATTTGTCACGGCATACAAGTATACAATGAAATGCGGGGGGTCTTGCCCGCAACGATGTGCATACTGTAATTACAATAGTAATATATAATAAGAATCCAATAGAACAACATTGTGCAATAACAAGTAACAAAGTAGGGCATATCGGTATCTGTACATGAGTTATTTACAGAGCATGGTAGGACATGCTAGGTCCTGTGGTAGTGCAATACACTGTTAGCTACGGATGAGGCACTGGGTCTTTATGTACACTGCTATACAATGCTATATTTTACAATCTCAAGCTATACTATACTATTCTTAAAGTGACCTTAGAGAGAGAGAGAGAGAGAGAGATGAGAGAGAGAGAGAGAGAGAGAGAGAGAGAGAGAGAGAGAGAGAGAGAGAGAGAGAGAGAGAGAGAGAGAGAGAGAGAGAGAGAGAGAGAGAGAGAGAGAGAGAGAGAGAGAGAGAGAGAGAGAGAGAGGAGGCCCCTCCCCGTCTGAGTTGCCGTCGACAGTTGATGATGTCACACACACTAGACTAGGATGTCCACACGTCAACAACACACGGAGCCTGCCTGGATATGCCCGATGCATGAAGCGATATAATTAAGAAACGAATAGCCAATAAATGTGAAGTTATCTTTGAACCCCTGTCTTCAATATACCCCCCCCCCCCTCCCCACTAATGGAACTGGTGTTGCAGAGTCACGTTAGTTAGTTAGTTAGACACTGTAGTTTAGCGTTAGCCATGTTGATCAATTCTATTCATGTCTCCTCCTCGACTTCCACTGTTTGTTGATAACTGTGACGCGGCTCTCGCCTTATGTAGTAGCGAAGCAATAGTATCTGCTGTGTGTGCAGTCACAGTGCACTTCTGACAGAAGTGGATGAGAGGAAATTATATGAATGCATCGGTTTTGACCGATGCAAAGACGCTACAACAAGATGCATCGCGAGTTCAGCCTGAAATTTTGCCGATGCGGACTTATTCCACCGGTGCACTCGCATCGTGAACGTTTATGCCGGCGCACCGATGCAAATCGATGAATCGTCACATCACTAGTGTATGTGTGTGTGTGTGTGTGTGTGTGTGTGTGTGTGTGTGTGTGTGTGTGTGTGTGTGTGTGTGTGTGTGTGTGTGTGTGTGTGTGTGTGTGTGTGTGTAAATGAATGAGTGTGAGTGTGAGTGTAAGTGTGTGAGTGCATAATGTGAGTGTGAGTGCATAATGTGAGTGTGAGTGTGAGTGTAAGTGTGTGAGTGCATAATGTGAGTGTGAGTGTGAGTGTGTGAGTGTGAGTGCATAATGTGAGTGTGAGTGTAAGTGTGTGAGTCCATAATGTGAGTGTGAGTGTGAGTGTGTGTGTAAGTGTGTGAGTGCATGATGTGAGTGTGTGTGAGTGTGAGTGCATAATGTGAGTGTGAGTGTGTGTGCATAATGTGAGTATGAGTGTGTGTGCATAATGTGAGTGTGAGTGTGTGTGCATAATGTGAGTGTGAGTGTGAGTGTAAGTGTGTGAGTGCATAATGTGAGTGTGAGTGTTAGTGTGTGAGTGTGAGTGCATAATGTGAGTGTGAGTGTAAGTGTGTGAGTGCATAATGTGAGTGTGAGTGTGTGTGTAAGTGTGTGAGTGCATAATGTGAGTGTGTGTGTGAGTGTGAGTGCATAATGTGAGTGTGAGTGTGTGTGCATAATGTGAGTGTGAGTGTGTGTGCATAATGTGAGTGTGAGTGCGGCCAGACGCTCGCTCCCCTCACGGCCCTCGCCGTTCAGCGCGTGACCCCTGGTCTGAAGTGCAAGATAAGCACGTTAGCATCGAGCCGGCAGACGGTCCGGGGGGAGGGATCGTTGTGATTGACCCGCAGCCCAGACTATCAGATAGCAGAGGAACACAGCGGCCACAGGGAGGCATTGATCAGGTTACATGGTTACTGTACAACATACGATAAGGCTCCGAACTCATCCATGCATGGAAAATATTATCGCTGATCAATTAGATATCTTCCATTTACAGTAGAATTCAATGCGGATCTCGAGTTTGAAACTCAAATACTGCCCCCTCTCTCTTTGTAAAACACACACACACACACACACGCACGCACGCACACACACATGTATGCACACTCTGTACACAGTAATCTGGTTATAGAAAATATATGAACAAATCAGTATAATATGGTTTTGGGTTCACGTTAGAGTTAGATTAGGTTAGGTTAGGTTAGGGTTAGGTTAGGTTAGGTTAGGTTATGTTAGGTTAGGTTAGGTTAGGTTAGGTTAGGTTAGGGTTAGGTTAGGTTAGGGTAGGTTAGATTAGGTTAGGTTAGGTTAGGTTAGGGTACTGTAGGTTAGATTAGGTTAGGTTAGGTTAGGTTAGGTTAAGGTTAGGTTAGGTTAGGTTAGGTTAGGTTAGGGTTAGGTTAGGTTAGGTTAGGGTAGGTTAGGTTAGATTAGGTTAGGTTAGGTTAGGTTAGGTTAAGGTTAGGTTAGGTTAGGTTAGGTTAGGGTTAGGTTAGGTTAGGTTAATTTAAAGTTGATATTCCATCATTCCATAATAATACGGTTCAAATGTCAACATGCCAAGCTGCACCGGCGCTCGGAACGAAGTGCAGAGCCAGAGAATCAAGCAAACACACATACTGTACATACTGTACACAGGCAAACACACCTATTGTACATAATGTACACAGGCAAACACACATACTGTTCATAATGTACACAGGCAAACACACATAATGTACATACTGTACACAAGCAAACACACATACTGTACATAATGTACACAACCAGCTCACCATTCATCTATCTATCCATCCAAGAAACCAACATTACTTTGCTTAGAGGATTACATTATTACATATACAATATTACAATAGTACATTATTACATATACAATATTACAATATTACATTATTCCATATGTAAGGGTTGTGACAACGTCACCTCAAACTTCGATGCCCAGAGGGAATTTCGAACACGGGTCTCCCACGTTGAGTGCAACAACACCAGTGATGCCAGTAACTATTTACTAAGGCCCCGTTTAGACGGAAACGCTAGCAGGTGAATCCGCAAAAATATTTTTACGGATGTGCCTTTCGTTTATACGGAAACAGCGTTTTTACGGGGTGAAACCGCAAAAAAGTGAGACTACCTTCCAGGGTGGAATTCCTAGAAACGCAAAACCTTTGCGCTCTCGTCTAAACTATCAAACCGTATAAATCTGTTAAAACGATGACGAAAGGGTTGTCACGGCTCTGGTCGCACGTACTGCTTACATCACAGGTAGCAGGTAAGCGCCAGTAGCCGAGACGTAAACAAAGCAAGTATGTCTGACTATATCAACGGAGATCACTTGAAGGCTACATTGGCAGTACTTTTAAAGACACAAGAATCAGTCCAGTTTTAAGATACGCTATTGGAGCTGGAATTACCGTGGCTGCTGGCACCAGACTTGCCCTCCAATGGATCCTCGTTAAAGGATTTAAAGTGTACTCATTCCAATTACAGGGCCAGCAGGTGCCTCGACTGGCCCGCGCCGTTCTGTGTTCTGAACGTAGCGTTATAGCAGTACTTTTAACCCTTTCACTGCCACACGACAGAAGGTTAACCCTTTACTATCACACAACCGGCTGTCGTGTGGCAGTGAAAGGGTTAAATACACAAGAATCTGTCCCGCGGCGTGAGTGGACCCACTGTCTGTGAGTGACTCTGCTTTGGTCCAATCACATTCCCCATCCACAGTCTGCGAATCAGAGGCAGAGTAGGGCGGGTCTTCACAGCACGTCATGTGACATATGCGCCAATCGTGTGACAGCGGTGCTCCGTCGTTACAGCCTCGTCTGCACAGAGAATTCCACCCCAAAACGCTCGTCTAAACGCAAAATTAAAAGTGAAACCGCAAGACGACTTTTGCGGTTTCTGTTCACAAAACGCTCGTCTAAACGTAGCCTAAGTAACTAGTTACTGTAATCTGATAACCTTTTCTGCCATGCCGGGTGCAACAACACAGACCGCTATACCAAGAGGTGAATTCACTGCTTTATAACGTGTCTATGCGTCTTTTGAGGAGCGAGTTTAACCCATAGCACTGCTACTCACCCCAGCCCTTCTGGACTGCGCTTCACGATACCATCCGTTACACATATACAATATTACAATATTACAATATTACAATATTACATTATTACATTATTACATTATTACATTATTACATTATTACATTATTACATTGTTATAGACACAGTAGCAGCACAGTAGAAACACAGTAGAGACACAGTAGAGACACAGTAGAAACACAGTAGAGACACAGTAGAAACACAGTAGAAACAAAGTTAGTAGACACAGTAGACACAGTAGAGACACAGTAGAGACACAGTAGAGACACACTAGAGACACACTAGAGACACAGTAGAGACACAGTAGAGACACAGTAGAGACACAGTAGATACATAGTAGAGACACAGTAGAGACACAGTAGATACAGTAGAGACACAGTAGAGACACAGTAGAGATACAGTAGACACAGTAGAGACACAGTAGAGACACAGTAGAGATACAGTAGACACAGTAGAGACACAGTAGAGACACAGTAGAGACATAGTAGACACAGTAGACACAGTAGAGACACAGTAGATACACATTAGAGACACAGTAGAAACACAGTATAGACAGTAGAGACACAGTAGAAACACAGTAGAGACACAGTAGAGACACAGTAGAAACACAGTAGAGACACAGTAGAGACACAGTAGACACAGTAGACACAGTAGAAACACAGTAGACACAGTAGAGACACAGTAGAAACACAGTAGAGACACAGTAGACACAGTAGAGGCACAGTAGAAACACAGTAGAGACACAGTAGAGACCCAGTAGAGACAGTAGAGACACAGTAGAGACACAGTAGAGACACAGTAGAGACACAGTAGAAACACAGTAGAGACACAGTAGACACAGTAGAGACACAGTAGAGACACAGTAGAGAAACAGTAGAGACACAGTAGAGACACAGTATAGACACAGTCAAGACACAGTAGACACAGTAGAGACACAGTATAGACACATTAGAGACACAGTAGAAACACAGTAGAGACACAGTAGAGACACAGTAGAGACACAGTAGACACAGTAGAAACACAGTAGAGACAGTAGAGACACAGTAGAGACACAGTAGAAACACAGTAGAGACAGTAGAGACACAGTAGAGACACAGTAGACACAGTAGACACAGTAGAGACACATTAGAGACACAGTAGAGACACATTAGAGACACAGTAGAAACACAGTAGAAACACAGTAGAGACAGTAGAGACACAGTAGAGACACAGTAGAGACACAGTAGAGACATAGTAGACACAGTAGACACAGTAGAGACACAGTAGAGACAGTAGAAACACAGTAGACACAGTATAAACACAGTAGAGACAGTGGAGACACAGTAGAGACAGTAGAAACACAGTAGACACAGTAGAAACACAGTAGACACAGTAGAGACACAGTAGAGACACAGTATAGACACAGTAGAGACAGTATAGACACAGTATAGACACAGTCGAGACACAGTAGACACAGTAGAGACACAGTCGAGACACAGTAGACACAGTAGAGACACAGTAGAGACACAGTAGAGACACAGTAGAAACAGTATAGACACAGTATAGACACAGTCGAGACACAGTAGACACAGTAGAGACACAGTAGAGACACAGTAGAAACACAGTAGAGACACAGTAGAGACACAGTAGACACAGTAGAAACACAGTAGAGACCGTAGAGACACAGTACAGACACAGTAGAGACACATTAGTGGGCCTGCACATCTACAAGCCCGAGTACATCCTCCCGATGATTGATATGTGTTCAGAAAGGTGCTGAACAGGGAGGCGAGGCCCCTGTGGATTTGATTATGGAAGTAAAAAGTGGATATGAATAAGGAATGATGAGGCAGAGAGAAGCAATTTTAGTGCATTCCTTTTTTTTCAATTCCAATGACGGAGTTGCAATCTGAAGTCAAATAGCCGGCAGTAACTGCTAGACGTGTGTTTTAGAGCGACCTCATTTAATTCCTTTATTATTTCTCGGGCAAAACTCTCGGCTCTAAGAAATCACAGGAAATTGATTCCATTATCTGTATATCATTTTCTCCCACGCGGAGCACCTGCATATGAAATGCTTTCCGCCGCCATCTTAAACATATCTGCCATTGAAGTGACATTACCATTATCGCCATGGCAACAACACCGGAGGTGGAGGGAGAGGTGCTGCATATTACAGTCAGGTGTAGCGAGCCTTCATGTCTGGAGACACCGGGATACAAACCTAACGATCTCTTAACATATTTATAGGACATATGTAGTATATCTATCTGTACATATCCCCTACCTACTCTTACTAGTTAGAGCTAGTTAGAGCTACTAGTACTAGTTACTAGTTACTATATCTATATCTGTACATATCCCTTACCTTACCTACTCCTACTAGTTACTATATCTATATTTGTACATATCCCTTACCTACTCTTACTAGTTACTATATCTATATCTGTACATATCCCTTACCTACTCTTACTAGTTACTATATCTATATCTGTACATATCCCTTACTTACTCTTACAAGTTACTATATATATATCTGTACATATCCCTTACCTACTCTTATTAGTTACTATATCTATATCTGTACATATTCATTACCTACTCTTACTAGTTACTATATCTATATCTATACATATCCCTTACCCTCTTACTAGTTAGTGTTACTCTATCTATATATGTACATATCCCTTACCTACTCTTACTAGTTACTATATCTATATCTGTACATATCCCTTACCTACTCTTACTAGTTACTATATCTATATCTGTACATATCCCTTACTTACTCTTACAAGTTACTATATATATATCTGTACATATCCCTTACCTACTCTTACTAGTTACTATATCTATATCTGTACATATCCATTACCTACTCTTACTAGTTACTATATCTATATCTATACATATCCCTTACCCTCTTACTAGTTAGTGTTACTCTATCTATATATGTACATATCCCTTACCTACTCTTACTAGTTACTATATCTATATCTGTACATATCCCTTACCTACTCTTACTAGTTACTATATCTATATCTGTACATATCCCTTACCTACTCTTACTAGTTACTATATCTATATCTGTACATATCCCTTGCTTACTCTTACTAGTTACTACTATATATCTGTACATATCCCTTACCTAATCTTCCTAGTTACTATATCTATATCTGTACATATCCCTTACCTACTATTACTAGTTAGAGCTACTAGTACTAGTTACAGTTGCTATATCTATATCTGTACATATCCCTGCTATAAACACCTCTGTCTCTACACCTGTATGTCACAGCCTGCTATAAACATCTCTGTCTCTACACCTGTATGTCACAACCTGCTATAAACATCTCTGTCTCTACACCTGTACGTCACAGCCTGCTAAACACCTCTGTCTCTACACCTGTACGTCACAGCCTGCTATAAACACCTCTGTCTACATCACAGCCTGCTATAAACACCTGTACGTCACAGCCTGCTATAAACACCTGTCTCTACACCTGTAGGTCACAGCCTGCTATAATCACCTGTCTCTACACCTGTACGTCACAACCTGCTATAAACACCTCTGTCTCTACGCCTGTACGTCACAGCCTGTTAAATACTTCTGTCTTTACACCTGTACGTCACAACCTGCTATAAACACCTCTGTCTCTACACCTGTACGTCACAACCTGCTATAAACACCTCTGTCTCTACACCTGTACGTCACAGCCTGCTATAAACACCTCTGTCTCTATGCTTGTATGTCACAGCCTGCTATAAACACCTCTGTCTCTACACCTGTACGTCACAGCCTGCTAAACACCTCTGTCTCTACGCCTGTACGTCACAGCCTGCTAAACACCTCTGTCTCTACGCCTGTACGTCACAGCCTGCTAAACACCTCTGCCCAAGAGAGCTCATATGGACCAAATGCGGACATCCACGATCAAATTAGTTTGAAAGAAAATGTGGGTTGAATTGGGTGCAAACAGAGTATCACAAATACACTAAACATGAAGCTTGTCTGAATATTTATGAGTTATGCAGTGATGTTGTTATCAGAAAAGTAAACAGACTACAGTTCTATATCTTTTCTGAGTTAGAAAACCTTTATGGCTGCTCTCATCGTCGTTTCCATGGACACAGTGAATAAACAAGGCTGCACAGACGCTGTGATATTTAATTATTTAACTTTTCAATTGATTTCTAGAAGAGACTAAAACAATATTGGGGGGGGGGGGGGGGGGGACAATAATCTAATATTATATCGAAATGATATGAGTCATAGTTAGTCATAGTATATATTCAGATATAAAAAAAAGTATTGGCCATATTTATTGTAATGTATAATATAACCGATAAAAGACATAAAGACCCACATCTGTCTTTGTTTACAATGTTTATTTTCTCTCATATTTTTATATTCCGATCAAATTATTGTAGCTTATATTTATCTATTTCTACTATTACCCTGCCCATACCTTTACACATAATAATAATAATAATAATAATAATAATAATAATAATAATAATAATAATAATAATAATAATAATAATAATAATAATAATAATAATAATAATAATAATAATAATAATAATAATAATAATAATAACTTTATTTGTATAGGACCTTTCATACAGAAATTGCAGCTCAAAGTGCTTCACAACAGAAAAAAGACACATCAAGTGCAGACATATAAAATCACAGTTTTTCACATTAGGATCTAACATCCCAACAGGCCACCTTGTTTATGGTTTGATTCCGTTTTAAATAGACAATAATAAAAAGAGTAAGATAGAATAGACAGAGTAAAATAGTGCAATAGTGCAGTGCAATAAGTAGTAGAATAGAATAGACAGGAAATGAGTACATAAAGTGCAGACATATAAAATCACAGTTTTCTTTTTACAGTGCAATAAAATAGTTCTGGATTACTGTTTAACAGTTTAAAGTCGTCTTTACCTTCTCTGTTTGGTATCCACAGTTTAAAACCTGACAGTCTTCCCTCCTGTTTGATAACCACTTTAATCTCACACACATCCAAAATTGTGACAGTTATTGAGAATAAATTAGTTTGAATATGGCCACCAATGATCATCAGAGACACTGCATCCTTGTGTTAATTACAGCTCAATGAAATTATAATGTAGCAGAGAAGGTATTATCTATTATATTAGATTGCAATTTTTTCATCTACATTTCATTGAGCTTAACACAAAACAGTGATTCAATGGGTCTCATTCTCCAACGGACTTAAGACAAAACATTTGCTCTTAGGGCCATTTAAGACATCTTAGATTTTGGGATTCCCCAACTGTCCCTAAGCTTGGATTTTATTTATTTTATTTATTTTTTCCGACATTAAATACATACTTTTTTTATCGTACAAATATTGTCAAATTTATTTAAATTATGATTAATTAATTCCAAGCAGTCCTGTAGAGTTGACATGAAGGAATCACTATGATTCCTCCCAAATAAAGCAGAATCCCAGCTTAGGGACGGTTGGGGAATCCCAAAATCTAAGATGTCTTAAATGGCCCTAAGTCTTGAGTCTTAAGTCCGTTGGAGAATGAGACCCAATGTCTCCAATGACATGACTGGTGGCCATATTCAAACTAATTTACTTTCAATAGCTGTCGAACTAAATGAACATGTGAAAGGTTTTCGGACGTGTATGCGAGATTATATGCAAAAATAAACAAGTGCCCCTTTAACCCTTTCACTGCCACACTACCAAATGGTTAACCCTTTCACTGTGACAACACAGAATGTTAACCCTTTCACTGCCACACAACAAAGGGTTAACCCTTTCACTACCACACTACAGAAGGTTAACCCTTTCACTACCACACTAACACACACACACACATTTAGAATATTTTATTTATGTCCACATAAAGACAAAGTTTAAAGGACACAAATATTAATGCACTTGTACATTGTGGGATTATTCCGATACAATCGTGCTACAGTGGCAATCAAAGTTACAGACTCACACGGATGATGAACCTGACAATCAACACACAGCTCATGGCTACAGATAGCAGCGTCTTCTCCAAATTGCCCAGCTGCCAATAATTGCTGACACTGAGCAATATTTTGCTAATTGTTTGGCTCTTCTCTTCGGAAGACCGGCCAACTGAAGGCCTCTAACACCCAACTTATGGACATGACCCACTGACCCAGGCTTCCAAATATGAAGACTAAAAGTTTACAGTTGTAGCCAAGTTGTGATATGGTATGGTATGGTCTAACAGTTGATATTTTAACATTTTGGTTGTAAATGCTTCCTCTAGACTGTAGTCAAACGTGCAACCAACTTCTCGGATGAGAACCTCTCTGTTATTCTCATTAACAATAACAACATCGGGGGTGTTTGCTGAAATGTCAGAGAACAGTGAATTGTCCCTACACAGATTGAGCATATATGGCTTCACACTGGTGTGCTTATACAGCTTATATGTTGCAGGTGACCCGAGTGTGGAACTGACACTGTCTGCAATCTGAACTGCAAACACACACACACACACGCACACACACACACACACACACACACACACACACACACACACACACACACACACACACACACACACACACACACACACACACACACACACACACACACACACACACACACACACACACACACACACACACACACACACACACACACACACACACACACACACACACACACACACACACACACACACACACACACACACACACACACACACACTTCAGAAACAAGCATAGTATCAATGAGAGCATCAATAATACATACAGTGATGTCTAGTAAACCCCCCCCCCCCCCCCCCCCCCCCCCCCCCCCCCAGTGCTGGGCCCTTGGAATCATCCTAAGCCCCCCCCCCCCCCCCCCCCCTGGTTGTGAGAATCACCGTAACAGAATCCAGCGGTTAGCTTCTCAAAAAGACACCCGGGACTGAAAGTTTCACCACAGCTCTCTGTCTCATCGTACAAACGGAGAGGAAGAGCAATAAGAAGGAGAAGCAAACGGCCCTTTGATATCGCCAAGGACACGGTGCCTCGCAAGATCAAATTTACAAAGTGTGAAATTTCCTCATTCTCTCTACTGATAGCTTCATTTCCTAGCGAAAGCTAATTATGGGCCCATAATTTATGTCTGCAGTCGAGTCATCACCTGCTCAAATGCGGAGCGGCTCGCTAAACGTTTAATTGGTGTGGCAAAAACAAACGCTCTTCCTCGGGCACTGGTCATTACCTACAGGACATTAGAACATGTGAATGCTGAAGTAATGCCTGACTGGCGCCGTGCAGTTGGCGTGTTGGCGTGTTTGCGCGCATGCGTGTGTTTGTGCGTGTGTGTGTGCGCTTGCCCGCATAGAAACACCTGGCCATCGTTTGCTGGATAATGTAATTTAGTATACACAAAGTTGTGTAGTTTCACCCACAGAGAACAGCGGAACAACAGCTTCATGAGGAAGAACAAACAGACGCTGTCTTCAAGAAGAAGAAGAAGAAGAAGAAGAAGAAGAAGAAGAAGAAGAAGAAGAAGAAGAAGAAGAAGAAGAAGAAGAAGAAGAAGAAGAAGAAGAAGAAGAAGAAGAAAGAGAAAATAAAGACTCCAGTCCAGATTTAAGATTCACTGGGGCTACAATCTGCACGCTAAGGCCTATCAATTTTTCATGGGACTCACACTATGAGCACTCACAGCCAGGAGGGGGGTAATGCAAAATTGATTTGTGTATTAAAACTGAGTAGCCAAGCAGGCGTCACTGGGAAAATGTAGTGATTACCCCCCCTGGGCCCCAGGGGTGTAAAGTACTTGAGTAATTGTACTTCGTTACAATACTTAAGTACTGTTTTGGGGGATTTGTACTTTACTCGAGTATTATAAATACTTTTTACTCCTTACATTTAAAATGCAGACCTACAAAGTACAAAGTACAAATCTCGCATGTCCAACCATTTTAATTAGTATATTTGCATTGTTTATCTGGCCGAACTAACGTTAACGTTATTAATCCTGCGACCACAGGTAAACAGCCAATCAAATCCCCATCAATGGAAAATTAACCCGCTCATACCCATGCTGATTGGTCCTTGTGCAAGACTAGAAAGCAGGGATCTTTGATTAAACACCTGCTATCAGAAGAATAGACAGTCAGAGTGACAAGCCATAGAAGATGGCCACGATGAGTGATGAAGAGGACGAAACGGTCGGCGACGGCGTGGATGGACAAGACGAGCATCTATGGCCCTATCTACAAGGACTCCAACCTTATAGTGTTGTTGAGTTGCCATCATTCAAAAACCTGATAAATAGTTTGCGACCAAGAACTAACGTCATTACGAGGCCCACTGTCCGCTCGAAGATCAGCAAAGCTGCTCAAACCATGAAAGAGAAAGTCACTGCTGCTATGAGTGAAGTTGAATGGATCGCGACAACAACAGATTGCTGGACAGCCCGACGAAAAAGTTTCATTGGGGTAACCGCTCACTGGATCGCCACTGAAAGCTTTGAAAGGCGTTCTGCTGCAGAAGACTGAAGGGCTCCCATACTTTCAATGTTTTGGCCAGTGCCTTAAAAGACATTCACTTGGAGTACAAAATCCGCATTATGCTGTGGTTAATATTGTGATATTATTCAGGGTATACTCCAGTATTCTGTGGTTAATATTGTGATATTATTCAGGGTATTCCAGTATTCTATCTTTAATATTCAGGGTATACTCCAGTATTCTGCCTTTAATATTGTGATATTATTCAGGATAATCCAGTATTCTGCCTTTAATATTGTGATATTATTCAGGGTACTCCAGTATTCTGTCTTTAACACATTGAGTGCCAACGACGAGATTAGTCGTTGTTTAATCGTAATTTCTTTTATTAGCGATATCCATAAATTTTTCATCCATCCAGCCTGACGTTATCATTGTGAATGGGTCTGAGCTCGAAAAGGGCAAATACCGCCACCTATCGTCTCCCGGATGGTAATGCACATCATTGGATTGGATTGGGTGGGCATGTGCATCAGAAAAAAAGTCCAGTCCGGGGTTTTCCCATCTCTGGCAAGCAGTATCGTATTATCACATTCACCGGCGAGGCTCGGAGCAGCGTCGATTATGTGTTTTGGTGCTATAACGTTAGATCAATAAACGCGATAAATATTTGGAATGGCGATCAGGAATTGGATTAATCTTTTTGCAGAACATCTGATGTGAGGTAAGGACTCTATTTTACCAGTATTGGGTTAATCAGATGTTTTTTTCTCAGCCATCACAGCGTGTCTGTGTGTGTGTGCGTATGACGTTAGCGCTGACCAGGTCATGGATGATCGATTTTTCAGCCCGCTTCTCTAGCGTGCATACGTACACATATACTATCGATAATCTAGCGTTTATTTGAAAACGATTCATAAATCAGAAAAATGACAACGTGTTTTGTGTATTCCACTAAAGAGCTATTATTGCGGAATTTCTCTGGAATTACTAGAACTCTCCAAAACTATACTCGTATTCAAAACGGTATAAAACAGAAATGTACCAATGAAAAAACTATCAGTTTCGTACATGTTGACTCCAAGCAAGTCATTGATAAGCGAGGGGTGTTTTAGACCCATAGCCATAATTTAAGATATAGTTTAAGCCTTCGCAAATTTCCCCGACCTCCCATTGACTTCAGTGCTGGCACTCTAGCCCATATATTGTCAAAGGGGCGTGGCACTCAATGTGTTAATATTGTGATATTATTCAGGGTACTCCAGTATTCTGTCTTTAATATTGTGATATTATTCAGGGTACTCCAGTATTCTGCCTTTAATATTGTGATATTATTCAGGATAATCCAGTATGCTGTGGTTAATATTGTGATATTATTCAGGATACACCATTCTGTTTTTAATATTGTCATATTATTCAGGATACTACAGTATTCGGTCTTTAATATTGTAATATTATTCATGCTGTGATGTGAATGCCGTCCATGTTAGTTTACCTTCAATGGAGAAGTGCATTCAATAATTTGTATGCAAAAAAAGTGTCCTCTGTTCTTTTATTTCAGCATGGTCTATCACAGAACACATTCCATTGTGGGCAGAGTGTATGCTTGGTTTCATTCCAGCCTTGCCTAAAAACCAGCTGATGATTTCACTAATTGGCTCACCTCTTCAACTAACTCACCTGGTGCAATGTATAGTTAAAATGAAAACTTGGCCCACGATGGAATGAGTTTGAGACCCCTGGGCCCTCATTCATCAACGTGTGCGTAGAATATGTTCTATTTCCACACGTAAGCACAGAATGTAGAATCAGTGTACGCACAGGAAAATCGGGATTCATCAACCGTGCGTACACAGGTCCTATGCTCCTCCGTGTTGATGAATACCACTTTGTTCTACCGTCAATGCTCGTGCATGATTATCCATATATGGTCATGAAAGTGAGGAAACAACCCCCATGGGATGTGAAATAATGGACTGACCCGAGCGGAACTCTGAGAAACTCCACGGAGATTGTTCACTGCTGTCGAACCAAGAAGACACTATCGCGTATTATGGGATAAATAAAAGGTGGACTTGTAAACGGTGATGTCAGATATCAACGGCTCCCTAAGACCATTGCTGCAATACTGCCTGGACAGCTCAAAATACTAATAAAGACCGTTCGTTGACCACTGTTTGGCGTTGGTTGTGTGTCATTATAACCGTGCTGTAATATGAATGCCTTTATTAGTTGTGTTCGATTGGCTATATGATTTTTAGAGGCATCTATTTTGTTGTCGGTATTACCGACAACAAAATAGATGCCTCTAAAAATCATATACTATTAGGTAGCCTATATGGATTACATATAATAGCAGCCATAGCCTACATTATGCAACAGTAACTTGCGCATACCAGTGTATGCGACGGACCAGTGTATACCTTATATCATATCATATTCATATAATAGTTTACTCTATCAGCATACCAGCATGTAATATGTTCTTTGTTAGAACTCAACTCGTTAGACAGGCTGACAGACGTGTACACTTACTGTGATGTCGGATATGATATCCATTAACCATTGCTGCCTGGGCAGCGCAAACACTAATATAGACCGCGCTGGAATATGACTGCCTTTTCCCGTGTTGTTTGATTAATACCCAGGGATTAAAGTTCTCCTCAATTTTATTCCAAATCGCGATGGATCTCCCGTCAATTTTCTACCTGCTGCATATGATTTCTAGAGGCATACTACAATCTATTTTGATGTCAGTATTGGGTAGCCTATATAAACAATAATACGAGAGCATATACAAGAACAATGAATCTCACTGCATGTATGATGTAGCCTGCCTTTCAATACATGAACTTGAATTCCATATATGTTTGTGTGCGGGACTCACAAGGCTGTTGTCACAATGGGTGGTACCGGTAGAGTAATAACAGTCCACACAATATCACGATGGACCATGCCATAGCCTATGTTCTATTAGGACATGATCTGTGATGACAAATGTTCTAGAATGTTTGATTAAGATATCATACTCTGACAGCATGCCTATGATCAACATAAACGCGAACTTGAATCCCATCATATACATAGTCTGTCCACTATCTGGTGTCATTGCATTGCGTTTTCTATTCTTTCTTATACAGTAAAAAGGGGGAAGAACACTATATCGTGGGTGTTCATATGACTTGTATTCTGCTTACAGCTTCGAAATTCCACTTGTTTCGTTTAACGTAAAGCCTTTTAAATATAATCAAAACGTTCCCGTGTTTCTGCGGTCTGTGCGCAAAATAATAACGAGTTGAGCTTTATGATTTATGATGAATTGAAAATGGGGGACCCTGATGTAAACAAGACGAAAGTCTTTCTCTGGTCTGCATCCCCTTAACAATTGTATGTACTGAGCTGTACTGTACTGTACCCATTCTGCAATCTGTTAATAAACTTTTCAATCAATCAATCAATCAAGCTACGCGGAGCGCAGTCAGTCAGTAGCCTACACCCCGTATATTCCGATAACGCTATATAAACCATGCTGCATTCATTCTGAGAGAAAGATCTATTATTCCAAATGCTATTTATAGGGTTTTGACCATAATTACACTACTGTTGCTATTTTACAATGAACTATAATGAACTACGGTTCATACAGAACATGCCAGTGTTATTATGCACAGAAGCTCATTTCCTTGTTGTAATAATATATTCTACCACTGGGCGTCAGCTAAGTGTGGTCCGAGCTGTGCGTACACATAAGCACAAAGTCAAGTTCAAGTTGAAATTGATGAATCCCACTCTTTGCTTAGAAATGATCGTACGCACAGGGTAAGCACAAATCTGTGTGTAAGACATGTTGATGAATGAGGGCCCTGGTCTATCCCTTTCCAAAAAAAAAATTAACTTTTACTTTTTAGTAAGGCGAGACACCCCAGGTGAATAGGCAAATATGCTTTTTTTTGTTGATTTTGAGATTTTGTTATATTTTGCTTCCTAAACATGTCTTCTATGAAACTAGTGACAATAAAACGTCAATAACACACATTTAGTTGTTTATTTTACTTCATTTTGCCTTATTGCATCCATAAATGTGCACATTTGCATATATAAACATAAAATTCAGAAAACTTGCAATATATTTTTTCTTAGTTTATATGTACATAACAAACTGGGAACTTTTTTTGGTGACACTATTATTATTATAATATATATACTGTATATAAATATATATTTAAATATACAAATAGTTGTATAGCCTAGTATATTGGAAGAAAACCCGTATTAACACAGCAACTGGAGAACTGGCTGCCACTATTTCTGAAAGATATATTCTTCGGCGAGCGTGGTTATTATTACCGGAGCAGTATGCTGTCGACAGTAAACAGGAGAGATTGGATAATGAGAGGAGGCAGCGCTGCAGTGTCACAATATTTCTTTCGACCTTCCTTCCCAGCGCAGGTCGTATCCGCCACGAACACGTGGGTTCCTTCCCACAGCGACGCGCCGCTATGCTCTCGCACACGCAGTTACATCTGGGAGAGCGTATATATACGCCCGGCACGACCACAGCCTCCCCTCGCCAACCGCTGAACAGTGGTACACGGTGAGCGGAGGAGGGGTGGGGCAGTCGCTCAAGGGCACTTCGGCAGCGGGGGGGGGGGGGGGGGGGGGGGTGTTAAGGGAGGCGAGAGTGTTCTTCATTCACCTCTCCCTCGCCCACATTTTCACGCCGGGCTCCGCCCATCTCTGCAACCTTTAACCCACCATTACCACTCGGCTCGTCGACCTAGACTTGAACCAGCGATGCTGTAAGTACAAGATGTGCTTTTGGTCCACTGAGCCACTGGAGCAGCCCCCGCTATAATCACTACTTGCTTTGTTATTTACAATATGTTTTTTTAATCCACTTTTTCTCCTCTTTTTCAATTTTTTCTCCCATCCCAATTTCGCTGTGCCAATTTTCCCCTCCCCTGTCTTGAACGTTGCTCGCATATGCCCCCCACTGGCTGGTTGTACGGAGGATAGAAGCCTTGCATCACGTGTCCCCTCCGATACACGAGGAGGCAGCCTGTCACATCTTTTCACCTGCCAGCGCGGACTCTCATTGGCGAGGAGTAACGTGTAGGAGGCTTACACTGCCCCCGCCATTTCCTGTCTCTGCTGTGCAGGCGCCCCCCAACCGACCAGTAGGAGTCGCTGTCCACAACGTCCAGATTACCACCCATCGACTTCCACCCGCTAACTCTGCCAATTGCGTTAGTATGACGGCCAGACCAAACCGGAGGCAACGGCGACAGCCGGATTCGAACCCGGTGTCTCTTGCGTTGGTGACGAGCGCAATGTCCACTGCGCCATCCAGCCGCCCTATTTACAATATGTTTGAGTAATGATTGACAGCACAGCAACTTCACCAACCAATGAAACAAACAAACAAACAAACATTCCTGTTATAGAATAAATAATACGACTCAGGGTATAATGTAAACGTGTCTTATAATAGAGATATGAAGCATTACATTACAACCATTACATTACAACCATTACATTACAACCATCACATTAAAACCATTACATTATGTTACAATGTGAGTCAATCAACAATAATCACACATGATTTACTTACAACAACCCGCTCAGGCGCCGAACCTCACATAAGTACATAATGTATGATTTATGAAACCTCACTTAATGTACAACACGTGTGAGAGTACCCAGGCTCCAAGACAGAGGCCCCCAGGGAGAGACACACATTATTCCAGCTTCCAGAGGTCACTTTTACTCCTCGGTAAGGATTTGTCTCATCGCCGCATGCAACAACACGACTGGCGTCCCTCCCAGGGCTAGAGGAGCCTTCCCTCGCGCGGCAACCTCGGCTGCTTCCTCGCCACGGAAACTGACATAATATGCATATTTATTTAAGCGAGTCGGTAGAGGTCATCAAAACGGGTGGCACAGACTCTGGACATGCACACACACACACGCAGGCACACGCACACACAGAGACACACACACAAGCACGCATGCACACGCGCGCGCACACACACACACGCACACACTCACACACACACACACACACGCACACACACACGCACGCACTCACACAAACATGCACGCACACACACATACACTCACACACACACGCACACACTCACACACACACACACACGCGTGCGCGCACACACACACGCGCGCGCACACACACGCACGCACGCACTCACACACACACACACACACACACACAGACACACATACACACACACACACACGCACACACACACACGCACGCACTCACACACACACACACATGCACGCACACACACACACTCACACACACACACGCACACACTCACACACACGCGCACACACGCGCGCGCGCGCGCGCACACACGCACGCACGCACTCACACACACACACACACACACACACACACACACACACACACACACACACACACACACACACACACAGACACACACACACACACACAGACACACATACACACACACACACACACACACACACACACACACACACACACACACACACACACACACACACACACACACATACACACACACACACACACTCCCCCTCTCTCTTTCTCTCCCGCTCCCTCTCTCTCTCTCCTTCCTCCTGAAGGTGTCCTTGAGAGTGAAGAGATGGAGGTGATTACCTGCTCTCTCTGAATACTTACCGCCCCTTAGCTTGACAGCTCCCACCATTATCAAAGGGATCTGTGTAATGTGGTAAAATAAGCATTAGGCTTGAGGATATACACTTTGGGAACTTATCTGGCATGAAGAAGTAGTTTGGCTGTATGTCGTCTCCTCTCCTGCATGAACACCATATATATCAATCATCGCTGTGCTTAAAGCTCCAATCCAGACATTCTTGTGACCCTGAACTGTGGGCGTCCATGTGTTCGTTTTTTTTTATCTACCTTTTTCTCCTCCTTTTTCTGTGATTTTTCTCCCCATCCCAATTTACCTCTCGTGCCAATTCTCCCTCCCCCTGTCCTGATCGTTGCTCGTACATGCCCCCCACTGGCCGGTTGTAGGGAGGATAGAAGCCTAGTTCACATGTCCCCTCCGATACATGTGTAGGCAGCCAGTCACATCTTTTCACCTGCCAGCGCGGACTCTCATTTGGCGAGGAGTAACGTGTGGGAGGCTCACACTACCCCCGCCATTTTCCTGACTTTGCTGTGCAGGCGCCCCAACCGACCTGTAGGAGTTGCTGTTCACGACGACCAGACTACCACCCTTCGACTTCCTACCCGCTAACTCTGCCAATTGAGTTAGTATGACGGCCGGCCCAAGCCGGAGGCAACACCGACAGCCGGATTCGAACCCGGTGTCTCTTGCATTGGTGACGAGCGCAATGTCCGCTGCGCCACCCAGCCGCCCTGTCCATGTGTTCTTGAAGAGCATGACCTGAAGAGAGGAAACCTCTGTGAAAAGTAAGCTTAAAAAAGTGAAATGTTTCACTTTAAGATAACATAAGCTAAGATATTCCTTTATTGATCCCCTTTCTTAACCCATCATAACTCAAAATACAAGTCCTTTACAAACATTTCACACGTAAATAAATCTAAAGCTGCTATAAAACGCGGTAGAATTTACGGTTTTAGCTGTCACTCCTACCCTTGCCTGAAGAGAGGGATTCATATTGAAAATAAAATATTCCTCCAATATCATTATGTTGTTTTTATTTATTTTGGCTGCTATTTTCTATATTTATCTTAGCTTGTTGACTAATTGATGAATTGATTGACAAGCTGTGCGATGGGGGCTGGGCTGTTGTTAAGGTGTGTGACATCACTTCCTTTTAGAAATGGAGCCGATGTGAATTTGTTTGTGAAACTCATTGTTGTTTGATTGTGGAACTGATTAAATAAACATGTATCAGTAAACACAACATATATATCATATATCATTGAAGTCAGTCCATCTTGCAACATGTTTGGGAAGAGTGTGTGGTCTTGAGATGGATGTGAATATTGAGAAGAAGGTTTCATTCTTTATTTTAGAATAATCTCTAATTTAACCACTATTTTGGTTTTCAGTGGTGGGGCTACCGTTTTGTTCTCAATTGGATTAAGGATTGGGGCTTTAACTCATCCCCTTCTTTTCCTGTAGTTCAGAAAAGTGTTGATTGGTGCGTTTTTTTGCATATAGGTTTTAGTTTAACCATCACCATCTCCCCTTAAAGCTGCAATAATTATTTTCTAATGGTATTTTTTCACATTTTCCATTTCACAGGCCTCCAACTGACAGGCAAGAATCGAAACAGCTTAAACCAATTCCCCTTTCAGCACCATGGACAGCTCACGTCAGGCCTGCAGATAGTGAGAGACAGAGACAGTGGGAGAAAGTGGTCTGAGCTGTCCATGGTGCTGAAAGTCGTGTAGCTTCAGACACATTATGGCATTATGCTTTTGCTGTTACTTTAATTTGAGGGAACTGTCCGTGGTGCTGAACATGCACATATTGCATTTAAGTCCAAAAATACACCATTATACCATTATACCATTATTACCATTATACCATTATTACCATTATTGATACCATTATACCATTATTGATACCATTAAACCATTATAGAATAGAATAGACTTTTATTTGTCATTGCACACAAGTATACAACGAAATTTCAGGGGAGCTCCCACAGACCGTAGTACAATATACATACATGTAACACATAACACTGTACATATAACAGAATATTTTAAATAATAAAGTGCATGGTGAGCGGTAACATAGTGTTTATCAAGTCCAGGTAAGTGCATGGTGCACGTGAGGGGACTGTCAATGAGAGTTTAACAGTCTGACTGCTTGGGAGAAAAAGCTGTTCATAAATCTTGAACTCTTCGCATGTATGGACCGGTATCTCCTCCCTGAGGGAAGGAGCTGAAAGAGGTGATGTGCTGGGTGAAACTGGTCCTTGATAATACACGTGGAGCGGTGGAGGCAGCGGGAGGTGAAGACGGAGGTGATGTTTGGTAGAGGAGTCCCGACGATTAATGTTTTTTTTTCGATCAAGTATTTTTTTTCGTTTTCTTTTTTTCTCAAAAACAAGACAAGGCACAACACAATACAGTAATAATAATTATAAACAACACTAATAGACAGGACTTCACGTGACAATAACAGTAGTTATAATAATAATAACACAAAATGATAATAAATTGGACTAACAAAATAATAAACAGAGTATAAATTAATAATTCACCACTTAAATTCTATGTAAGGAGTAGGACTTAACCCCTTACTTTATAGTGAACCTCCTGAGCACCCTCCATCTCCAGATCCGGCAGCCACGGACCCCAACCCAGAGGGCGCACAGTCCGGCGCCCCCGTGAGCCAAAGCACCACACCTCTTTGATGCCTCGACCCGCAGAGACCCCGAACCGCGCCCCCTCCCCGGCCCGAGCCCACAACCACGAGATCCACAGCCAGAGGGACCCGAAACATATATAATTAAATATATAAGCAAAAACAAAATCAAATACAAAAAGACTAAAAGAAAAATAACAGACATGAACACTCGCTCGTTCTCCCCCCCACCCCCCACCCAGCCCACCCCCCCCCCCCTCTCACCCCAGGACCCTAACGTGAGACATTCATATAATACCTTATTCAGGACTCAAATTCCAAAGTCATATCCGTTCTTTTAACTTTTCCACCGCAGCCAACCAGATTGCGATATTGGCTTCATTAACACCTATGACACGTGCAGTGGAAATCTCTAGATAAATAACATCAAGATAGGTGAGAATCCATACCTTCGGACATAACTTATCTGGTTGTATCCAGCGTGAAGCAATCAACTTTTTGGCAGCCATAAGGCCGGCCAAAATGAGTCTCTTTAAATGTATAGAGGTCGGCAATTGAGAAACATCATTTAACAATAATACAGAAGGCAAGGTCGGTATGGTCAAAGAGAAAATCTCTGATAGCTGAGAGGTAACATTTTCCCAGAAGATCTCAACAGGAGGGCACTCCCAGTACATATACATATATGTTCCAATGGCACCGTTTGGACACAAGGTACATCGAGAGTCAGGTCTGAGACCCATTAGGTTCAATCGCCTGGGGGTCAAATAAGTCCTATGAACAAAATGTATATGAATCTGTTGGTGATCTGGGTTGCGTGATGATAGCCTAATATTTTACCAGACTGCATCCCAATCAAAATCTATATCCAACTCAGGGATATCCTTTCTCCAAATCGTATCTAGAGGTAGGTCCTTATATGAGGACATAAGTAAGTGGTGATAAAAGTCAGAGACGAAGCCTCTCGATGTCTCCCTGTCATAAAATAATTTGTGAAACCGGTGTCGCTCTAGTGGAACGTCCCATGGAACGCCATGAGCCTTCAGAGCTGCTCTCATTTGTAAATAAAAGAAAAAGGAGTTTCCGGGGAGATCATATCCGTTGGATAGATCCTGGAAAGATCGGAGACCAGAGTCATCAAAGATATCCCCCAATGTATGGATGCCTTTCCCTTCCCATCTAGGGTATCTAATGGGTTGTTGTCCAATAAGGAGTAAATTGTTATTGAATAGGGGGGAATGCGTGTGCCATTTATGGCGGTTAGTGCATGCTTTCTGGGTGTCATGCCAAATCTGTGATAAGAGGGCCAAATCGTAATTTGCATTGCTTAATTGAAATGTTGGTATACACAATATCCTGATGTCTATAAGGGTTTACTATCTTCTCCTCCAATGGTCGCCAGGACACGGCTGCTTGAGCGTCAAACCAAGTGAAGAGAGGTCTCAAAGAGTAAGCTTGAAAATAATATTTGAAGTCTGGAAATGCTAAACCCCCGTTGAGTTTACTCCTCTGTGCAGTGGATCTCTTTAAGTGTGGACGTTTTTTGTTCCAGACGAATTTATATGCAGCAGAGTGCAGTTTTTGCAGTAACCAAAAGGAGGAGATAACGGTAGCATGGAGCTGATAAAGTTAATTCTGGATAAAACATTCATCTTAATTATTGAGGCACGGGCCTGTAATGAGTTCTTTAATTTGGACCACCTGTTAAAATCATTCGTAATCCTGTCACCCAAGCTGGAGTAGTTATACTTTACTGTCTTGTTAATAGTGGGGAATATTTCAATCCCAAGACACTTAAAGTGCTCTACCATGAGTATGTTTGCTGGGAGGATGGTTGCCTTCGCAGTCTCATTGAGTGGAAGGAAGGCTGATTTTGGCCAGTTGATCTTAACACTAGCACAGCCGACAAGGGGTCAAATGACCCCTAGGCATTTTCAATAAATGTATCCTCGTCACTCGGTCGAGCTCCAGCTCTGTCACTCAATGACTTTTCCTAAAAGTACCCGTTTTATCTGGCACGGTTTCTGGAAATTTCAAAATGACTTCAGGAAAATGTAATTAGAACGTTATTCCAAAAAAAAGTCACAGCACTTTGCAAGCGTCTAGCGCAGGGGTGGCCAACCCATGGCTCGCGAGCCGCATGTGGCTCTTTGCCCGTCAATGTGTGGCTCTTCCATCAAAAAAAAATAAAAATAATAATAATAATATTTTTATTTATTAATATTATTTCTTTCTTTTTTATTTTGTTTTGTCACTCAAACCTGTGGTAAACCTCATATTTTTATATTAAGAGGTAATTATATAGTTTACATTCCGGCGGGAATCAGTGACATTTTCTCCCTGGCTGTTCTAGTGTTAAATCCAGATAGACTGCCAAAATGATCTATTACTTGGAGAAGATGAGGTAGAGAGACGGCAGGGTTCTGCATAAATAGGAGTACATCATCTGCGTATAAGCTGATATGGTGATGTGTGCCCTTAATTGACACAGGGGATATAATCTGGGATTGTCTTATGTACTGAGCTAGAGGTTCGAGTGATAAAGCAAAGAGTCCGGGACTAAGAGGACAACCCTGTCTAGAGAGAGCGCGAGACAGAGAAGAGTGGTGAGCAGAGTTTCCCTGTCAAGATCATGGCCGAAGGCCCTGTGTAGAGAACTTTGATCATGTGAATGAACCCCTCACCTAACCCCATCCTTCTAAGGACTGCCCACAAATATGACCACTCCAATCTGTCAAAGGCCTTCATCACGTCTAAGGACATGACAGCCGTAAGGGTTGCGACATCCTTGCTGGCATCAATCACGTGCAGTAACCATCTGATATTATCCGTGACCAGTCGGCCTCTTATAAAGCCAGTCTGATCAGGGTCAACCAGAGATGTCATATGCTTTTGAAGTCGGATGGCTAGCACCTTAGCATATAGCTTAAGATCGGCTCCAAAGAGACTTAAGGGTCTATAGCTGCCACATTCGGTGGGATCCTTATCTTTCTTGAGTAGGACAGATATAAGTGCCATATTGACACCCCTAGAAAAATTGCCCTCTTTGACTTAGTGTAAAATCATTGAAAGTAATAAGGGACCGAGTACATCCCAGAACGCAATATAGAGTTCCGTGCCTCGCAGGGAGGACTTTACTGTGACGCTTTCTGTACTCGACATACTGTAGGCCTTGTGTATGTATGTGACAAATAAACCTCTTGAATCTTGTCATATATTCAATCAGTTTCAGTAACTACAGAACACATATTATAATAGATTGTTTTGTGGTCCGGCCGTCTGGGCTTGCACTTTCCATGATAAAAAAGTATCCATTTAGTTAGATAGATCCAACACTGTCTACAGTATCTCGTGATTATCTCTCCGACTCCTGACTTAGTATAGCCTAGCTAAGCTAACTCACTCAATGAAATACGCCTGGTTCCAAACATTATTTTCTCGACTGACAAGTCACTGAGCTTGCTTCGAGCACTAGAAAACGCGCCCCTCAGACATCATATTTGAAGACCCTAATAGGTTACATTTATTTGCTTGCCCCATTTACATTGGCTGCAACGATACATTGGCTGCAGTGACGCCAACCACTGTTTGATTTGTGCGTGCCTGCAGGCTGCAGCGCCGCCACGCTCCGAATGGTAATCGCAAGAATAGCATGCATGTTGCCATCTATTATGGTGAATTAGTGCACAAATCATTAATCATACATCAAAATAGCCTAATTTTATTATTATACACGATGATGACGATACAGAAAATTACAGAAAAATTATAAATGCATGGCAAAAATACCATTTATTGTCAGTGTTTTAGAGACCCCCCAAAAATTCACAAATCATGTTTTCAGGGGAGCTGATGTCTCATCTAGGGGAGCCATGGCTGCCCCAGCTCCCCCATGGTTCGCACCCTGGGTTTCAGGATTACTGGACTTATCAATCAATGGATCCCAAATGGCATTGAAATCAGCACCCACTATAAATGAATACTCAGGTAGTTTCAACATCTCTGTAGTGAGTACAGTATACAAGTTTTCGTCATACACATTAGGGGCATAAGCGGCTATCAGAGCAATTTTCCTGTTAGTGTATTCCATCTTAGCAATAGTAATTCGACCTTCTGCATCAGACCACATGTCTAATAGTTTAATATTCAACTTTCGCTTAGCTACTATGGCTACTTCATGGGACCTAGTGCTAAAAGAAGAGGAGCTTATGTTATGATAAAAAATGTTTGCAAGTCTTGCACTGTCAACCATTAAAAGATGCGTTTCACTCAGCAAAGCCACATCCACCTCCTGCCTTTTCAACCATGTTAGTACACTTGTGCGTTTATGTGGAATATTAAGACCCCCTGTATTCCAGATCAAGATGTTTAAATTAGCCATAGTCCAACCAGGTTGCAGTATGACTGAACGTGATTCCCTTGAAGTACCACAACATATACATATCCCCATGCTAAGGTCCTGTTGGGCGAGAGCAAACACATAATAGAGCGAGCCACAAGAAATGAAAAACAAAAATCCCTCCCCCCTTCAAATATCTTGTCGGATATTTAGGATCCTATGTCGGATCCTATGTAGGATTGCAAGTAACTGTCTAACTGCATATATAACTGTTTCCACTAGAGGGCGCTCTAGGCGGAGCCACTCATGATACCACCAGGTGGCGAGTATATAAAGAGATGTCTCCTCCCCCTCTACCTCTTTCCCCCACCTGCCTCTCATGGAGAGGAGGACTCATGTGCTGCTGTTTAACATGTAAATGAATAAACCACGCCAAAGGCTAAAGATAGAAACCATGCCTCTTGACCACATTATTGTCGCCCCATAGCCATATTCTGTCAACAGGTTATGGGCCCAGATCACGCAGGGGCGAAATATTAAGAGTAGCAAGTTTAGCTGAAGTATAGGCTAGGTTACGACCGGGAGTACCGCGTGGCTAGACGCTAGGCCAACAGGAGCTAAAGCTACGCCCACCATCAAAGAGCAACATGGAATCCAACACGACGATCCTGCGCGTCAAGAGGAAGCGGGGCACCGCCCCGCCCGGAGAGCAGCGCGCAGAGCCCCGGGGAGGCGGCACCGGGGGAGATGGAGCCTGCTGAGCCCAACGGAGGCGATGGGGAGAACCCCGTCTTAGAACTCGTGGCGACCAAGGGAAGGAGCAAATGGCCCTCATTTAATGGAAAGGCAGAGGACTATGAGCTCTGGGAAGAGCGCATGTTATGCTGCATGCACGGTGTGGGACTGAAGACGACAATCTTGACAACCCCCACGGGAGACCTGACAGTGGAAGCACCAGCCCTGGACGACAAGCATAATGCAGACACATACTGTGAGTTAGCGCCACTGCTCGACGACACAAGCTTGGGGCTGATATTCCGCGACACTAAAGACAAAGGCAGAGAAAGCCTGGGGGTGTTGAGAGAGCATTATATCGGGCAAGGAAGACCCCGAGAAGCCCTGAAGAAGGGGCAGACCAGGCTGCAGAAACAAATTAGTGGGAGGGCATAACATTTTCTCGGGGGGGCACAATGGTTTTTCAACACAGGTTCCCTTTTATACATTTCAGCTGGGACAGCGGCGCTGTGGCTTGCTTGGCGCTGCCCACGGTGCTGAACTAAACAGCAGAGAGGCAATTGAAAAATCTAATTTCTCTCTATCTTAAGAACATTCACTTATACAAAAACAGACTGAACGGATATATATAACAGACCTGCTGGGGCAGCGGAGTGAGAGCAGGGGACACAAACAGGCTGGATAAGATGGTCAGGAAGGCCAGTAGCGTGGTTGGGGTGGAGCTGGACTCTAGCGAGGGTGGCGGAGAGGAGGAGCCTTGCTAAGCTCCAGGCCATCAGGGAAAACCCCTCCCACACCACTATACACAGACTTGGCTGACAGGAGGAGCATGTTATAGGCTCACTCTGCCTAAATGCAGCACTGAACGGCACAGGAAGTCCTTCATTCCGACAGCCATCAGACTTTACAATGCATCACTGTGCCTCACTGCATCACTGAGCACAGAGTGACAGTTACAACCTTCCTGGACTCTTACCTTTTAAACAGCACTGTGCAATATTACACCTACTGTAGACTTCTGTATATTTTTACTTCATTTATTTACTGTATATTTTATTCAATTTTTATTCTATTTCATTTTATTCTATTCTTAGGCCATTTGTTTTGTTATTCTTATTCGTGACTTGTTCTGTCTAAATGTTTAATGTTGAGTGATTTGCAGTGTCAAATTTCCCTCAGGATAATACATTTCTATTCTATTCTATTCTATATCTTTGAAAAGTCTCCATTTATTCAACACTTCTGAATTCACTGAAAACTGAACTGAACTGACAAAAATAAGGTGCATAAAAAAGCAAACAAAATTCCTCCACAGGCTACTCACCATCATTAGTAGAGCGGCAAGCGGCATTTGGGGACAGAGTGAAATCTTCTTAAAACACTGCCCCTCCACTCATTCCTGAACTTTTTTGTTAAGTCCTTCTCAAATGCCAACTGAATTAAATTGGCCTTGCGTCGATGAAGCATACTAAGGCGATGTTCTGTAAAGACGTTCTTGAGGGTAGAAAACTAATTCTCACAGAGTGCCGTGCTAGCTTAAGTAGTGTTGTTGTTGACATCAGTGCCCACTAGGGCTGTCCCCGACTAAGGATTTGGATAGTTGACTTTGATTGATCTGAGAAGGAGCACACCGAGACTGTGACCGAATACGTCATCAGAGCTGAGCAGATCATGACGCCATTGAGGAGTGCAGGAGAAGCACCAAGCGATGGGCTAATGATGGCGATGGTGATGAGAGGACTACCGGAGCTGTACAAACCATTCACACTCCTGGTAACACACGGTTCAGCGGACATGACGCTGGGAAAGTTCAAGGCCAAGTTAAGAACTTCGAGGCCTCAGAAGATACCCACCCAGCCGTTGCGGAGGCGGGAGAGAGGGTGCTGAAGGCCCGAGCGATGCCAACGGAGAAGACCAGGCCCACGACGGAGCTGGCGTGTTGGCGATGCAGAGAGAAAGGCCATCGGAGAGGCAACTGCACAAGGACTGTCTGGTTTGGCTTCTGCAGATCCACGAGGCACACAGACAGAGCGTGCATGAAGAAACCTGACAAGGGCGCGCGACACGCGCATGGACAAGATGACGGCCATGGACAAGATGGCGGCAACGGTCGCTGTGACACGAATCGAGGCGACGCCCGGAGAGTAGCGGGACAAGAGGGCTTCATCCCCAGGGCGCAGACAGCGTACGTCACCAGGCCAATGCAGCTGCAGTAGGCCCAAAGGAAGGGACTGATCGTGGACACAGGTGCGTCGTCCCACGTCATCAACGACAGGAGTCGGTTCAAGAACTTTGACAACACTTTCCACCCGGAGAGACACAGCAAGGAGCTGGCAGATGGGAAGCGCACCTATGGGTTGGCGCAAGAGAGAGGAGACACACAGGTATGCCTCACAGACAGTGGGGGGCGCCGGCGTACAGTGACGTTAAAGAACGCTTTCTACGTACCATCGTTCCCACAAGGACTATTCTCTGTAATAGCTGCTACTGCGAACGGTGCCAGAGTGTTCTTCATTGAATGTAAAAATGTTCTTGTAGAGCCCAACGGTACGCGATTTAACATAGAGGTGTACCAGAGAATGTATTACCTGCAAACAGAGTGTAATGACAACGACAAGTGTAATGATGATAATGATATGTGTAATGTAACTGTCAGTCACGATATTCAGACATGGCATGAGATTATGGGTCATTGTAATTACGAGGATTTACTGAAACTGCAAGCAGTGACAGAAGGCATACATTGAAGGTGAAAAGCGTAGACCTGACAAAGAATGTGTACTGTGCATAAAGGGGAAGTTTACTCAATCGAGAAACAGAAATCCCACAGAAAAAGTAAAGCTACCACTTGCGCTAGTTAACACAGATCTTGCCGGTCCAGTAAGAAACAAGTCCATAGGAGGCTTTAGATATGTACAGTCTTTTACAGATGTGTGCACAGGGGCAGTGTTTGTTTACTTTCTCAAAGCAAAGAGTGACACACTCCAGGCCACGGAAAAATTCCTGGCAGACATAACCCCTTATGGTAACGTAAGATGCTTGAGGTCCGACAACGGAACCAAGTTCACAAACAGAGAGTTCCAATCACTGTTGAGGAGGAACAAAATAAACACAGGCTAGTCAAGTTTGTCACAAAGACAACATGTGAGAACGAGACACAGACAGAGGAGCCAGAGCTGGACTCCAGAGTAAGGTGTGAAGAAACAGAGACACCTCAGCCCAGTGTACTTAGCACGGTTGTGCAGACAGACAGTCAGCCACCCCAGAGGGCGATGACGAGGAGCACCCGAGGGTGACGTCACGTCCCCCAAGCAGTGGGAGGTATCCCTCAAGCGAACACAAACCACCAAAGTATCTGACAGACTATGCCCGGAGAGGAAGTGACGAGGATGACAGTACACTTACCACCATTGATTACTGCTACAGGGTAGTCAGTGGGGTACCTCAGACCTTTAAAGAGGCCATAGTGTCCCCTGAATCAAGTAAATGGGAGAGAGCAATGGATGAGGAGATGAGGTCCCTAGAGGACAACCACACCTTTACTCTAACCAAGTTACCAGAGGGCAGACAGACAGTGGGAGGGAAATGGGTGTACTCAATCAAGGAGGGTATTGAAGGCCACGACAAGTACACAGCGAGATTTGTAGCTAAAGGTTACAGTCAGAGGGAGGGGATAGACTACGGTGAAACATTCTCCCCCACAGCCAATCTGACCAGTGTAAGGGTAGTGATGCAAAAAGCAGCTGAGGACAATTTGATTTTACATCAGATGGATGTGAAGACAGCCTATCTGCATGCACCCATAGATAGGGAGATATATATGGAACAACCTGAAGGTTATGAAAAGAAAGGAGAGAAGCTAGTGTGTAAGCTAGAAAAATCCATTTACGGCTTGAAACAGTCTGGGCGAAATTGGAACGAGATGCTCCATACATGTCTCATTGAAGATCACTTCCTACAGAACCCAGTAGACCCCTGTGTTTACTCAAGGGAGTCAAAAGAGTCAGGAAAAGTGATCATCGTCATTTGGGTGGATGATTTGATCATCGCAGCAGACAACACTAAAAACCTAGAACAGGTGAAAGGTATGCTCTCCACCAGATTCAAAATGAAAGACCTTGGAAGGTTAAAGCATTTTCTAGGCATGGACTTTGAACAGTCTGCCAATTGTGTAAAAATATCCCAGAAGAGATATGTGGAAAAGATCTTGAAACGTTTTGACATGCAAGAATGTAGATCAAGGGAAACACCATGTGATAAAAAATTTGAATACCAGGAGGATGCTCAGAAACGGACAGATGTAAAAATGTACAGAGAAGCTGTGGGTAGCCTCATTTATTTGACAACATGTACCCGCCCTGACCTATGTTTTGTAGTGAGTAAATTGTCACAACATTTTGCTGACCCCACAGAGGAGCATTGGATTACAGCAAAACATGTTTTTCGTTATCTCAAAGGTACAGCAGATAAACAGCTGTGTTTCAGAAAGAGCAGCGAGGGCTTAGGGCTTAAAGCCTATAGTGATGCAGACTGGGCGGCTGACACCACAGATAGAAGAAGTACCACAGGATATTGTGTGAGTTTGAACACAGACAGCTCACTGGTTTCGTGGAAAACAAAGAAGCAGCCCACAGTGGCACTATGAACTTGTGAAGCCGAATATATGGCTCTAGCTATGACAATACAGGAATGTATTTATCTAGAACAACTGCTCGAAGGGATGGATACCTATGTATATATGAAGACTGTTGTTTATGAGGACAACCAGGGCCCCGTTCCCCGTACCTGGCTAACTAAGTTAGCCGGATAATTTCCAGCATAGCCTGACTTAAGCCAGACCTTTCCATTCCCCGATGCTCGATTGTCTAAATCACCATGACAACAGATCAAAAAGTTTGAGCCTGGTCGGGAGCAGGGTTAAGTTCAGTTAGCTGGATGAACCATGGCCACGCCCCCGCAAAGAAATGCCAGCTCGCTTCCTGAAATATTTCTCACAGTCTAGATCCCATTCTGAATTATGTTTTTGTGCTTCGTTTTCCTAGAGGGGGCTTTTGAAATGTATAATAATAGAACTAAATGCTGATAATAAATCATATTGAGCCTATAGATTTACTTTGTCCTAAATCAAATAATGCACGTCATATATGGCGCTCGGAGTCGCGATACACACTGCATGTGGTTATTTTAATAACGGCGCATTGCAAATGTGAATCCCGCGGGGATATTTTTAATGAATGAAACCTATCGGCCGTTTGGCTCTGATTAGTTTCATATATTCTCCGCTGTAGATTTGCTTAACGGAGCGCCCGGATTGTGTTTCATTCAAGCATAAAATTGAAGTGTCTATGCGTGGATTGTGGTTTTTGTGTGATATTGTAACTGGGATTAAAATGTCTGATGAGATGCGCTGTTTGACGGATTTGAGAAATTGAATGAGCCGTTGACGTCACATTAATGCATTTGAGAATAAAGAGATAAAACTTCATTCAAAAGAAAAATATTCGAAACACTTGGTTTCTTGTCCATTGATGGATACACAATGAATATATCCCGTCTGGCACAGTGGTGCAACGGCTAGTGCTCAATCCTGTCAACCGGGCGACTCGAGTTCGAAACCCCGCTTTTCCAATATAATTTTTTTGGAATATAATATTAATGATTATACGCAAAAGTAGCCTAGTTTTAAGTTAAAATATTATAAATCTACATGCATTGAGGATGTCATTCTTTATATAGCTCTCAACATGCACCAAATTGATGTATTTACATTGCAAAAAGAAGAAAAAGACTAGAAGCAGGGGGATTCGAACGCGGGTCGTCTGCGTGAAAGGCAAAAGGACAAACCGTCACACCACAGTGCAGATAAGTAAAACATCCACCATACATCAATCAATGGATAAGAGAGCCGTATCCTTATTCTGAAACAGTTGAACTAATTATTTTCGCTAGCAAGATCTCATTTGATTATTCAATCCATAAACCTACTGCCAGCAGGAACGTTTAAAGAAATATAATCTGATTGATTGGGGTAATGAGGGATTTAAAATTAGCCTATAGATTATGCATTTAACTTGTCGGCGAGGCTATTGAGCCGCCTGCAATCTGTTAATAAAGTTTTAAAACAATCAATCAATCAATGCCGTTAGAAGATCAGGATTTCTGCTATCGACACCTGCTGTCTTTTCAACTGAAGCGGCCGCGCGCAATTATCCAGAGTCTCAAGTCTGGTTCGAGTTAACGAGACTGAATCAGCGTTCGAGGAACAGGAAAATCCCGGCTTCAAACATCGGGTTAATTGAATCTGGATAATGGGACTCTTGATCGACTTAGTTGAACCAGGTACGGGGAATAGGGCCCAGGGAACCATTGCGATTGCTAGAAACCCTGTGTGCCGGCAGAGATGTAAACATGTCGATATAAAATATAATTTCATCAGATCTGTCATCAGAGAAGAAAGGATGACACTGATTTATTGTCCAACGGACGACATGGTAGCAGACGCTATGACGAAGCATGCTTCCAAACTGAAATTGAAGAAATTTTCAGAGGTCATGTTTGGTGTGTAAATATTGACTGCCTTATTCTTTTTGATGTTCTGGATTGTACTATTTCCTTTGTAAATTGTTTTTGAAGAAGTTATACAGTGTGCTAAACAACCCTAAGTGGGAGTGTTAAAGTTAGAGGTTCTATGTAGGATTGCAAGTAACTGTCTAACTGCATATATAACTGTTTCCACTAGAGGGCGCTCTAGGCGGAGCCACTCATCAGGTGGCGAGTATATAAAGAGATGTCTCCTCCCCCTCTTTCCCCCACATGCCTCTCACGGAGAGGAGGACTCATGTGCTGCTGTTTAACATGTGAATGAATAAACCACGCCAAAGGCTAAAGATAGAAACCATGCCTCTTGACCACATTATTATCGCCCCATAGCCAGATTCTGTCAACACTTGTGATATTCATTTCGCCCGGGCAGAGCTGGGCAAAGATAATATATGTAACAATCTAAGCGCAGTTCAATGCATAGTTCGAGTGACAGACAAAAAAAATTTAAAGACACCGATACTCTAAAAATAAAGGACGTCTGAATTACATTTCAAATAGTCAATATTCATGCTCGTAACTGAGACAATACCGTATAGAGAAGTCGAATGTTACCGTTCTGAGGACTGAAAAATCTGCGGTCGGTTGTGTTTACAACAGTGCTAGCTTGGATAGCTAGCTGGTGTGCTAACAGCTCTCGTGCTCCATAGCCGCTAGCTTGGTTAGCTGGTATGCTAGCAGCCCACGTGTGGAGCCCGCTCCACTCTTCAGGGCCGCTAGCTTGGATAGCTAGCATGTTAGAAGGCCTCGTGTGAAGCCAGCCTCAGGTACCTGCTCCGGCCTCTCACTCTCCGTTGCTCGATGTCTGCTCCACCGGGGGCGGTATGTTCCTCTCAGTCGGGATGTTTGTATTGCTTTTCTGAATGAAGTCCTCCGCCTCGGATGGTGACTTGAATAGACGGTTGCACGACACCTCTCCTCGTCCCGTTTTTCCCTTCAACGTTGCCGGGAACAATAGGTATACCTCCACCGCCCTTTCACGGGCGAGATCCATGGCTCTGGCGAAGGCTCTGCGTTGCCTCGCTGTGTAGTCACTGAAATCTGCGGCGAATCTCAGGGTAGGGCCGTTCACCACCGGAGAATTCAACATGGCCTCTTTTAGAATATCCTGTCTTGTCTGGAACCTCAGGCAGCAGAAGATGAATGTGCATGGGTTTGTACGCTCGCTTTTCATCGGGGTAGCGGCTCTGAAGATCCTGTGCGCTCTCTCTATCTCGGGGCAGGCTAGCTTCAGGAATCACTTCGGTATCATTTTCTCGAGGAAGTTAATCGGCGCGTTCTCCTCCACTTCATCGGGCAACCCGTATATTCTAACATTGCATCTCCTGCCACGGTCCTCCAGATCTGCCGTCTTCATCTCACAAGCCCGCAGCTTGTCCTCCAAGAACGATATCTCCGTGGTGTTGGTATCAGCCACCTCCACGACTGCGGATAGGCTCTCCTCCACCACGGCTAACCGTGTATCTATGCTGGCTACCGTCTCCTGGAGCGCATCCACTCTGTCGGTTAGCTTAGCCAAGATAGCCTTTATTTCCCCATGGAATATCGACCTAATGAGCTCCTTATCCACGGCGTTCAGCATTCCCATCCTGGTCTGTGTCTGTTTAGACATGGTTCTAACGTCAAATAAAATCAAATGGTATAAAAATTAAAACGTAATCAGACTTAATGTGGCTTGGTTGCTGAGCTCCGCAAAATCAACCAGCCATGCGTTGCTGATCGGAACCAGAAGTCCTGACGATTAATGTTTGTAATGTTTTGAGCTGGAGCCACTTCATCCAGAACGGCAACTCCGGTCAGAGAGCGGACACAGACACAGAGAAAAGTCTTTTGTATTTTATAGTCAATGTTGTGAAGGGCCAGATTAAACCGAATATATATATATTTATTTATATATATATATTTAATTGTATTTGTATATTCTCTAATATTCCTTGATATCCCTTGTATATTCCTTGTACAATATGCATTGAATATCCATTCTAGCCTACTGAACATCCCATAATAGTCTCCATTCTACTATTGGTCGAGACCTTGGTGCCAGGCTGCCATACCCCTCAGACCCAGTTCAAACGTACCGCTCCACATGTACGAACAAGTCCTAGTTCCGCGTAGGAATCTGGCTACCGCACCACTAATGGGACTATTTGTTCATAGTGCGTATATATACTGCGCTACTAAAGTAGGACTTTCTTTTCAGTCCAGTTTCTTACCCTCCAATAGAGTCACAGACGTAAAGCCTCCCCGCGACGCCACGTGTGGGAGTAAGGCCAAGTTCGCCTACCATCGGTATTGAGACATCGTGTATATTAATATTTGAATAGTCATATTTGGCACTATATCGTCGAGTTGGACGTAGTCTATTAAGCTAATAATAGTCTGTTAATATATAGTGCTTCGTGCGGTGAGAATACTACCGTAGTCAGTACCCCATCGTTTCGGGCAGAGAACTGGCTGCTTATCCAGGGTGGTTGACCCCACGTGAAGCTGCACCCGAGGAGCCCCAGAGCCGACGAGCGAGTGGACCTGTATACCGGATTATTCTACCGACGACAGCCCGCCTTCCCAGGCACGGATTATGCTTTGTGTACGTTGATTATTCCATGGATAAAGACCCCCGACACTGCCGTGTGTTGGAACCCCCCCCCCCCTGGAGAGGACGCAAGGTGAGGAGACGCTCTGCAAGACGAGGTCGCTTCACGTCTCTCCTCCGTGGACCGGATGACGCCGGCCCACAAAGAGTCCACCTGCTTTCATCTGTGGTCCAAGGATCGCCGGCGCATTGAACGGCACTACAGTGGGTTCACCTGGGATACCCTTGGCCGGATGAGGCAGCCGGATTCTACCCCCCCCCCCCCTCCTACTCCTGTCGGCTTACAAGCGACCGGATTAACCCCCCCTAGTGTGTCCAGTATATAATCATTAAAGTATCATTGCTGTTATTCCTTAAACTATTCCAGGTCGTATATGTACCACCTGCGCCTTCAGAGATTGGACATTCTCTATTGATATACCGACGAATACTCTTGCCATAAAAGTGCATACTAATTCCATTCATAAATGTGATTGATTTGATTAAGTGCTTGCTCTACACACCATCGCTGTGTAGAAATAAAGACCTATTTCTAATTCGTACATTTGTGTTGGATCCGTTTCATCTACGTGACAGTGTTCATCATAATATATTTATGCCGTGTACTGGGTGGCCGAATATTAAGTACAAAGGTAGTGGTAGTAAGTATCATATCTAGTAATACAGTCAGGGAATTGTACCCCTCAGTTACAATTGGTCCTTCGAGCCGGAGGGTAATTAGTGTAATATTAATATAGTGTTATTAATATTGAAATGGCCTATGATGAACACTCCACGAAACGATCCTCCTAACCAACGCCCGCAGCGCGAACGACGGCTCCCTCAGTACTTAGAGGCTTACGCTGTCAGTCAACAACCTAGTCTTCTACTAACAGTAAACGCGGTAAAACTAGAAAGTAAAAGTATGTCTAACCCCAACGCCCAGACTACCCCGACCATAGAGGCCCCTACGGGTTCTAATGTAACTGACCAAGTTCACGGTGGGGACCAGTGGGAACCAGACATGACTTCACACCCCGCCAGTACTGAAGAAGTAGTCCCCGATGAGTCCCGGGAGGAATACAACGCTACCGAGAGAGAACTCGGCACGGAAGAAGACGGGGAGAGCACCGTGGAGATAGAACTCCAAGGCTCCGCAAGGAGTACCCCGAGGGAAGGCTCCCCTATACAACCGCCTTCCCCCAGCGAGGCAGAGAGGACCCTACAGCAGGCCTTCCTCATCAGCCTGAACGCCGCTGCTGAACGCGACCGACTGCAGATCCAGCAGCGGAGCGAAGAAGAGCATATACGTCTAGAACTAAGACGCATTCAGAGAGAAGAGAATGTGGCCCGAGACCGAGCAGACAGCCAGCGAGCAGCTGCTGGTGCTCTACGGGACGCAGAGCGCGACAGACAGCAAGCGCAATTAATAGAACAGCTGATCAGACGGACAACACCCTCTCCCTCCGCCAGAGGCTCCAGGAACTCGTCTAGACACACCTCCAGGGCGGCATCCCCTAGCCGAGTAAACAACCCTGAACTTGACCAACAGACGAGGTCTATACCCCCCACAGACCACCTCCCCCCACCGGTCCAAGCGAGACCTAGCAACCGGGAAGGAGCAGCATATCCTGTGGAGAGGCTAAACCAGAGACTACAAGCACTGGATGACCTAACTGAAGACGAAGAGGAAGAGGAGGAGAACCACGCCCGACGACAGCACAGTACTCTACCGGACCAGGAGGTCCGGTACAGCCCAGGCTATACTCCCGCGGAGCTGCGCTACAGACCCCCGACTCTATACACGGGTGAGCACGACGCACGACCCGCACCGAGGAACAGCACCTGGACAAGCGGGCCATGGTACACTGCCGGTACCAGCCCATACCAAGGAGCGGGAGGAGACTCGCCTAGGATGCCTCTCCCCCAACGCTCGCCGATGTATCCACAGTCAGCGTCATACATTGGCACGCCTATGGTACCCGACTTCACCCAAGAGAACCGGGCCCAGTATACAGAACTCCGCATGTGTCTGGAGACCATGTTGGTGGATGTATTGGATGAACGCCATAAATACGCCATCCTACTGAAGCACTTAAAGGTACCCCGCGCACATAATATAGCGCTCGCCTACGCGACTTCCACCACCCCATACACAGCAGCGCTGGTAGCATTGGACCAGAGGTATGGGCGCATATGGGATTACGTGATCCAGGAGATCCGACACATCGACCGCTTACCCCCAGCAATAGACAATCGAGCACTGGACGACCTGTCCATCAGAGTGCAGTCCCTGGTAGGGATGTTGGGAGCGCAGAGAGAGAAGGGGAGGCATGAACTTTACGCCAACTCAAATGTGGAAAGGATCTTGGAGAAGCTGCCGCCCGCTCGACAGGAGCGTTTTAGGCGACAGAGGGACCACCGAGACCCGAATGGCCCCGAACCGAACCTCCTCGATCTAGCAGACTTCCTGGCGAGAGAAGTCAGCAGCCTACGGCTAGATACATTCGGACGGAGCACCCCTGGCTCCAGAGAAGGAACCAGACGACTAAATGATGGAAGAAGATCGGTGACTGTGATGCACCAATCGGAGTCAGTACCGAGCAGCAGGAGCCACAGTACCCCCTCCAGAACGGAGAAGTGGAAGATAGTGTGCCCCTACTGTGAGAAAGAACACTGGCTAGCGCAATGTGACTCCTTCCCCAAGCTGAACGCGGAGGAAGCAAGTCAATGGATAAAGTCCAACAAGCGCTGTTTTCGCTGTGCGCGCTCACACATGGCAGCCGAATGCCGCTTAAAGAAAAGGTGCACCAAGTGCGATGGAGCCCATCTGGACATACTTCACGACAGTAACAGACGGCGCCCTTCACCCGCACCATCCAGCCGCAAAGCGAGCGTCATGTACATCGATCCCGCCAGCAGCAGTGGAGCCCGAGTACTCCTAAAAGTAGTGAGTGTGACACTAAGCTACCAGAATAAAGTCCTGGACACTTACGCCGTCCTCGATGACGGGTCAGAGAAGACCCTGCTGCTCGCCTCCGCTGCGGCCCAGCTAGGGCTGCGGGGAAGCGAAACCCAAATGACAATTCGGACAATAAGACGAGATTTGAAGACGATAAAGGGCGAGAATGTCTCATTCTCTATCGCAGCAAGCGGCCAGCCTGAGCGACGGTACCAGATTACAGACGCTTTCACCAGCCAAGAAATAGGACTGTCGCGGTACACATACCCCGTCGCCAAGCTGATGGAGAAATATGCACATCTGCGCAAGTTACCGATCCCGCTCATAGACAATGCTATGCCGACCCTGTTGATAGGCTCCGACCATGCAGACCTCATTGTCCCGATAGACCGGGTTCATACCGGACCCCGAGGCTGTCCTGCAGCAGTCGAGACCCGTTTGGGATGGACTCTCCAAGGCCCGCTCGCCAAATCTCTCAACCGAAGTACAGCCACTAGATGTCTCCACTCCCGAGTCACAGAGGGAGAAACCGCACTCCTGCAACACGTAGAGCGGCCATGGACCTTGGAACAAATGCCCTTTAAGAACGGAAAGAAAGACATTCGCTCTAAAGATGACATTTACGCCATTCACCTCCTCGAGACAGGGACCAAGAGAGTCCCGGTCAACGGCGTGTTGAGATACGCCACGCCACTCCTGCGGCGAGAAGGAATGCCTACTTTCCACGCCAAGACAGACGCCACAGAACGGTACCTGCTGAACACGGAGCGGCGCTTAGCCAAGAACCCCGCCCAAGAGAGTGTATACCGTGCTGAGATTGAGAAGCTCATCACAGCGGGACACGTCACAAAGATGGACATTAAAGAGGCTGACCAGACCACTGAATCGTGGTACGTGCCTCACCACAAGGTCCATCACAACGGTAAAGACCGCATAGTATTTAACTGCAGCTACCAGATCGGATCCCAAAATCTGAATAAAGAGTTACTGCCCGGTCCCACACTCGGCCCCTCCCTACTCGGCGTTCTACTCCGCTTCCGCCAGGAAAAGGTGGCCATCAGCGGGGACATTAAAGGAATGTTCCTGCAGGTGAGATTAGTAGAGGCGGACAAGCCCCTGTTACGGTTCCTATGGAGAGAGAAGCCAGGAGATGAGCACCCAGCCATCTACCAATGGGAAGTCCTCCCCTTCGGAACGACGTGCAGCCCCTGCTGTGCTACATTTGCACTACAGAAACATGTAGCAGAGGACCCAGCAGCGGACGAAGAGGTCCGACACAGCGTAAAGAACAGCTTCTATGTAGACAACTGTCTACAAAGCCTTTCAACCCAAGAAGAAGCCGAGGCTCTCCTGATTAAACTCCGCGCCTCATTGATCAAAGGCGGCTTTGATCTCAGGCAGTGGGCCAGCAGCGATCCGCAAGTACTGCGCAGCCTCTCCTCCGAGGACAAGGCAGCCAGCAGCGAGACCTGGATGGCTACAATCCCGGGAGAAGCCCAGGAGATGACCCTGGGATTGGTGTGGCGATTCAAAACAGATTCGCTTCACTACAGACACAAGCCCCTGACTACGGAGCAGGGAAGGCCGGCGGCGGCGCCGACCACCAGACGGAGTGTGTACACAACACTCGCCCGACAATATGACCCGCTAGGATGTATTCTACCGTACACCACCAGGGCAAAAATGATTGTACGAGCATTGTGGGACAAGGACCAGGGCTGGGACGACCCCATTCCCGCACACCTTGCATCCACCTGGAGAGAGTGGGAGATGGAGCTCCACTCACTCCCAGGCGTTAATATGCGCCGAAGCTACTTCCCACCCACGGTGAGGCCAGAGACATGTAAAATGGACTTACACGTCTTCAGTGACGCCTCAGAGGTCGCATATGGATCAGTAGCCTACTTGCGGGCCCAAGAGAAGGGGGGAGAGATCTACACAGCATTTGTCCTCGCCCGCTCGAGAATAGCCCCACGCAAGCAACAATCTATCCCACGTCTAGAGCTCTGCGCAGCCCTAGCCGGAGCGCACCTAGCCACGCTCATCCAACGTGAGCTCACCATACCGGTGTCTAGAACAATCCTGTGGTCAGATTCCACGACGGTACTCGCCTGGATCAAATCGGACTCATGCAAGTACAAAGTCTTCGTGGGAGTCAGAGTCACCGAGATTCAAGACTTAACCGAAGAGTTAACCGGAGAAACAGAGTGGCGCTACGTTGATACAAAACAGAACCCAGCTGACGTCATCACCCGGGGGATGCCCCTGGATGACCTCACCCGTCGCAATGTCTACAGTGACGGCCCCGCATTCCTAAGACTCCCGGAAGGACAGTGGCCCATGCCTATCCCGAGGGAAGCAAGTCCAGAGGAGGTGGAAAATAAGAAGTCTGTGTTCTGTGGATTGAGCACCGTAGCCTCCACCGACCCTAACATAGACGATTGCACGTCCATAGAGAGTGCACAACAAAGAACATTCCTGCGGTACCACCCGGAGTGCAAGTCCCCCGCTGATATGTCAGCAGCTAACTACGAGGAAGCAGAATTGCTTCTACTGCAGCGAGCCCAGAGAGACAATTTGACAGAAGGAACAGTCGTCATGATTATTGATCAATCACTGCCCAGAGCTATGTGGCCGGCCGGCCGCGTAAGCAAAGTGATCACCGGTGCCGACGGCAAGGTCCGAGCAGCTGAAGTGCTTGTCCAGGGTCGCACTTACACCCGTCCCGTGGCGAGGCTCATAGAGCTGCCCCGACTCCCAGACACAATCGATGATGACCATGACCCTATAACCCTATGACTTTGTGAAGTTGACTGACCCCTACAGCAAACCCTTATGTGTAAATAGACAACGCGATTAATCTGTCTCTGTTTAACTGATTAGGTCTGGGACCAATCAGGGGGTGGCTGTTGTGAAGGGCCAGATTAAACCGAATATATATATTTATTTATATATATATATTTAATTGTATTTGTATATTCTCTAATATTCCTTGATATCCCTTGTATATTCCTTGTACAATATGCATTGAATATCCATTCTAGCTTACTGAACATCCCATAATAGTCTCCATTCTACTATTGGTCGAGACCTTGGTGCCAGGCTGCCATACCCCTCAGACCCAGTTCAAACGTACCGCTCCACATGTACGAACAAGTCCTAGTTCCGCGTAGGAATCTGGCTACCGCACCACTAATGGGACTATTTGTTCATAGTGCGTATATATACTGCGCTACTAAAGTAGGACTTTCTTTTCAGTCCAGTTTCTTACCCTCCAATAGAGTCACAGACGTAAAGCCTCCCCGCGACGCCACGTGTGGGAGTAAGGCCAAGTTCGCCTACCATCGGTATTGAGACATCGTGTATATTAATATTTGAATAGTCATATTTGGCACTATATCGTCGAGTTGGACGTAGTCTATTAAGCTAATAATAGTCTGTTAATATATAGTGCTTCGTGCGGTGAGAATACTACCGTAGTCAGTACCCCATCGTTTCGGGCAGAGAACTGGCTGCTTATCCAGGGTGGTTGACCCCACGTGAAGCTGCACCCGAGGAGCCCCAGAGCCGACGAGCGAGTGGACCTGTATACCGGATTATTCTACCGACGACAGCCCGCCTTCCCAGGCACGGATTATGCTTTGTGTACGTTGATTATTCCATGGATAAAGACCCCCGACACTGCCGTGTGTTGGAACCCCCCCCCCCCTGGAGAGGACGCAAGGTGAGGAGACGCTCTGCAAGACGAGGTCGCTTCACGTCTCTCCTCCGTGGACCGGATGACGCCGGCCCACAAAGAGTCCACCTGCTTTCATCTGTGGTCCAAGGATCGCCGGCGCATTGAACGGCACTACAGTGGGTTCACCTGGGATACCCTTGGCCGGATGAGGCAGCCGGATTCTACCCCCCCCCCCTCCTACTCCTGTCGGCTTACAAGCGACCGGATTAACCCCCCCTAGTGTGTCCAGTATATAATCATTAAAGTATCATTGCTGTTATTCCTTAAACTATTCCAGGTCGTATATGTACCACCTGCGCCTTCAGAGATTGGACATTCTCTATTGATATACCGACGAATACTCTTGCCATAAAAGTGCATACTAATTCCATTCATAAATGTGATTGATTTGATTAAGTGCTTGCTCTACACACCATCGCTGTGTAGAAATAAAGACCTATTTCTAATTCGTACATTTGTGTTGGATCCGTTTCATCTACGTGACAGTGTTCATCATAATATATTTATGCCGTGTACTGGGTGGCCGAATATTAAGTACAAAGGTAGTGGTAGTAAGTATCATATCTAGTAATACAGTCAGGGAATTGTACCCCTCAGTTACAGTCAAGGTAAGGTTTCTTCAGTACAGGTGATTTCCATCCAATTTATAAAGGATGAATGAACATTGAGCATCCAAACAAGGATGAGAATGGTTTATGTCCAGTAAATCTAGCAGAGAATGAGTGAGTGGTTTTTTCTTCACAAACACACTCTCTGATGTGACAGCACTGGAACATGTGCCGGCAAGACACCACCTGCATTTAACAACACACTAGGACCCCTGGGCTGTCCGAAGAAGTGCCTGACTGGAAGTAATAGGACCCCTGAGCTGTCCAGAGAAGTGCCTGACTGGAAATAATAATACCCAGCATAACAAATAATGGGGAATTTACCACAATTACCATTCTTACCATTATACCATAATACCAACTTGTATCCTCACTTATTTCTTCTCTCTTTGATGTTTTTCCTGACATTAGCTCTTGAAAGAAGCCCCCAGATGCTTAAAGGAACACGCCAACGTTATGGGAAATGTTCTTACTGTCTTCTCCAGAGTCAGACAAGAAGATAGACACCGGTTTCCTCTCTGTGCGTTCAGTAGCGGGCTATCTGGCTGCACGTTAGCATAGCTTAGCACAAATTAATGGAAGCGGATACAGACTAGCTAGCCCAGCTGTAGGCCAAAAGCACCCAGAGTTTTAAACTAGGCTAGTGGTCCGTATCCGCTTCTATTAATTAGTGCTAAGCTAGGCTAACGTGCAGCCAGATAGCTTTCTACTGAACATACAGAGAGGACATTGGTATCTATCTTCATGTCTGACTGTGGAGAAGGACCATAAAATTAGGTAAGACCATCCAAATCTTTTATTTATTTATTTCTTTTTTAAAGTTTTTTTTATTTCTTTTTTATATATTTGTTTATTTAACCTTTATTTATCCAGGCAAGCAATTAAGAACAAATTCTTATATACAAAAGCAGCCTGTCCAAAAAGCAAAGGCCTTTTTTGGGAAGGGGGGTGGGAGGCTGTAACAAAAACAAGGTTATGTACATGCATACAAGTAAATAAAATACAAAATGACAGTAGCAATAGTATACAAGGACAACAATAAATAAGGGAGAGAGAAGGAAAGGGAGAGAGGGAAAAAGAGAAAGGGAAAAAGAGAAAGGAAGAGCGAGAACCAGAGGGAGAGACAGGGAGAGCGAGAACCAGAGGGAGAGAGAGAGAAGAAAGGGGGAGAGGGAGGGAGGTAGGTGAGGGGGCTTAAGGCATCTGCATGCTACAGAAACTGCAAAGCAACTGCAACACAACATCGACAAAGCAACGGTGTTGCAGACACTCTGCCTTTATGCTTCTGCAACATCGATGTGCAGCCTATGCAACATTGTACCCCGGATGTAGCTAGGTTCCCTAGATTCTCGAAGACACTCTGATGTCACGAGACCGCCGCCATCTTGGTATAGGGGGGCCATACGGATTTCTACCATCAAATGCATGCGTTGAGGTCCGTTTTTATTACATGTTTTATCACATTCTTGTTCATTTCATAACATTTTCATACGATTTGTTTTGAAAATATTGAGGCCAACATGGCATTTCACTATTTCGAAAGCCTTTCTGGTGATTTTAAGGCGAGATATGATTCAAAGAAGCTCCCGCTGATTGACTTGACATAACAAGTCACATACAAAACACATACAGACATGGCCATCTCTCGAATACCCAAATTGAAGCTGCTATGTTACGTTTTGTACTGATAACAAAACAAACACAGAAATCCAAATCGCAAGTTTTTGTATTTTATTTTTTTATAATTTTTTAAACAAACACATAACAAACATGACAACACACGATTAGATATACAAGCATTGTTAACAGTGCACATCAAATTAAATCACAGTTTAAATAAATGTCTTATACAAGATATGCCCCTAATACCTGCTATCTATTCCCCTACACACATATGCTCTTGCTCGCACCCCCCACCCTGGACCCCCCAATGGATAATCCATCCATTATCATTCGCTCCTAACCAGACACTACCATTATATGCTAGCTTTTATTCTCTCCATCACTTCTAACCACATTGTCAATTTGGATTCATTGAGACCCAAAATTCTTGCTGTAGATATTTCTAGATAAATCACATCGAGATATGTAAGAATCCAGACCTTTCGGCAATTTTTTTCCGGTTGAATCCATCGTGATGCTATCAGTTTTTTAGCCACTGTAATACCAGATAAAACCAATCTCTTTAGCTGTATAGGTACTGCATACTCAAAAACATCATTCAGCAGTAATACAGAGGGGTGTACAGGTATATTCAGAATTAAGAGATTTGATAATTGCTGGGTCACTTCTTTCCAGAATATCTTAACTGGTGGGCAGTCCCAGTACATGTGCATAAATGTCCCCTCGTCCCCATTTGTACATAAGGAGCATTTGGAGTCTTGTTTAAGACCCATTCTGTTCAGTCTTATATCTGTTTATATCAAATCGCAAGTTTTATACCATCACGGAGGAAAAAGTGGCTGGCGGCTAACGTTCGGCTAACTAGCTCTGGTGTTGTGGTCATGGTAGCTACATGCTAAGCTAACGTTAATCACATCATATCGAACCGATAGGAGCTTATCTTATCTAATCTTACGTGGTGGTACCACGTGTGCCACTACCCGATCAAACATCCACGTAAGATTAGATAAGATAAGCTCCTATCGGTTCGATATGATGTGATTAACGTTAGCTTAGCATGTAGCTACCACGACCACAATAGCAGAGCGAGTTAGCCGAAAGTTAGCCACAGCCACTTTTTCCTCCGTGATGGTATAAAACTTGCGATTTGGATTTCTGTTTTTGTCATTAGTACAACGCGTAACACAGCAGCTCTTTGGCATTGTGAAGGACTGAAGAAAATTCCGCTTGATTGTCTTTAATTTGCCGCTTTAACGATCCGTTTCTGCACTAAATGAACCGTACACAATGTACCAGGCTGGGCAGTTTCCCCCCATGCTGCAGTTGCGTAGCAACAACAGGCAGGAAGTTGACTTCGAGAATAGATGAAACTTCCCTTCTCAGCCAACCCATTGATAACAAGCAGAAAAAAAAGCATAATTTTTACTTCCGGTCGGGGGATTTCAAAATAAAAGAGCGACGTCTAAAAGCACCGTAAATAAGTTTATTTTGTACATTATCTAACGTTAACACGAACCTAAACTAATCTAAAGTTAGTTTAGGTTTGTGTTAACGTTAGATAATGTTTAACAAAATAAACGTATTTCCGGTGCTTTTAGACGTCTGTCTTTTATTTTGAAATCCCCCGACCGGAAGTATTTGTGATGTATTCTGCTTGTGTAACTTTAGGTTAGTTTTAACGTTAGCTAGCAGCAGCGATGGACGCCTTTGTGCAAATGCAGGCAGCTACAGGCACTCGAGGTCGAGGAAGAGCTGCTGAATTTAATTGGCAGGAGGAGAGAGAGCTCATCAAAGCTGGATATATCCCTGTGGCTGTGGTTGTAGGCACGAAAATGCAGCTCGAACTACCTGTTATATTAAATTAATTGATTGCTGTTTAACTTGTCCGTGTCCAGTCCTTTCGAACTGCCCCACCGTTCATTGTAAACAATGATGCATGTAATTATATTAACGTTACTGTGTGTTGTTGTAGCTATGTTAATAAATTCTGAATGGCATTAACGTTAGTTGGGTATGATAGCATTGAATAGCATCAACGCTAGCTGGCTGGCTACAACAAGGGAGGATGTGGCTAACCGACCAATCACTGATACGCAACATCAACGCAAGACACTCTACAACACCCTCTGCAACATGTTGCGTTGAAGTCGTGCTGATGTTGTGTTGCAGTTGCTTTGCAGTTTCTTTAGCATGCAGAGGCCTTTAGGGGGAGGAGAGAATATTCTGAGGGTTATGCGTGCGATTGGGACTGTCAGCAGGTGCAACAGTCGGTTATGATCTGTTACAGATTTTGTTTAAAAGCAGTGAGCGATGTGAGGGCAGTGAGTTTAAGGATGTTTTGTAAGGTGTTCCAGTCAGATGCAGCAGCAAATCGGAAGCCGTTGCGTCCAGAAACCGTGCAGGCTTTGGGGATGGTGAGTTTGATGAAGTTGCAGGACCTTAGGTTGTAGTTAGAAGTGGAGACGTGCAGAAGGGAGGAGAGGTAGATAGGTGTTTTACCAAGTATGGTTTTGTAAATTATTTGAAGCCAGTGAAGAAGCCTTCTGGTGTGAAGAGATGTCCAGTCCACCAGGTTATAAAGGTCAACAATGACAACAACATGATCCCACGCTCCTTCACGACGTCATCAAACGGCATCTTTCCGTATCGTTTTGAGTGTGAGACCCCTAGCGACAGAACATTACATATTGAACGTTTAATTACATCAACATCGTGCCGTCGGAACAATATTATGTTATGTAGGTTAAGTATTCAGTTCACTATTGAATTAACAAGCAGGGCATGTCCCAAAAGACAGTCATATTAAAATGTATGAATCTAGTAATCTATATCCAGATGAAAACAATTATTTCGTCAGCAAGGCGTGTTGTAATTCTTGGTGGAGTTTTTGGAGAGAGGGGGGGGGGGGGGGTGGCGGTTTGTTTGTTTATGTGTTCTTACTGCACTCTAGTGGTCAGAAAACAATTATTGCAGCTTTAAAGTAGGCTGATCTGAGGTCAGATTGGCTGATAATTGATAGTGAGGTATTGTGATGAGCCTGGTGGGGTTCAGACTTGCCACGGTTAAAAAAACAAACAAATTCAAATGTCCACACAAGAGCAATATCAATCAATAAGAATATTGATTGATTATGGGCAGAATTCAGTTTGATAGGCAAAGAAATGGTTGTAATACAGTCCAATGGTCAAACCACAAAACTGGCTCTCGTACAAGGGATTGTTCAATACTCAGAGTAGTTGTCCGGTCCAGGGTCAGTACACAAGGGGGTTTCTCAGCCAGTCTAGGGTCCAGTACACAATGAACACCTTCTCGCCTTCACCTCTCCTCTCAGTACCTCGCACCTCACAAAACTCAGAATAAACCAATCTCTCTCTCTATATCACAACTCCAACCTCACCTCCACTCAACTTACCTCTGACTAACCTAGTGTATTTGTAGTGTGTGTGTCTGGGGTGTGTGCGTGTGAGATGTGGGATGCATGTGTGTGTTCTATCAGTACTAATCAGCTAATATCCCCCATCCTTCACATATCCATGGGAGGGGGGGTGATATCTGCCACAGTATATAGGGACACGTGACCTGTGCAATGAGCCTAGGTCCGTACTCCTTCTGTTTAATCATCTTCCCTTTATTCGTTTGCTTAGATTCTTTTTACACTTGATCTCAAGAAGGTGCTGAATGAGCTCAGTGAGCGAGCTCGGTTCCAGCACAATTGTAACATGGTGTTATTCACCGGCACAGATGCAAAAATAAATCATCATTTATATTCTCCTTTTTTTCATTACAATTTACTCAAGCCTAGTAACAGACACAATATTTCTGACACTGGAAATACATACCCCCAGGTCCCTAGATATCAAGAACATGCAAATTGGCCTTGTAGAAGTGGAGCAATCTTCCATTTACTTAGGCATGTACCTTTAGGTGAGATTTCTGAAAATAGGGCTACAGTTTAACAGGTTAATAAATGGCTGCAGCTGATAATCTGTAAGCCGTATTTCGCCTAAAGGTACATGCCTAAGTAAATGGAAGATTGCTCCACTTCTGCAAGGTAAATTTGCATGTTCTTGGTATATCTAGGGACCTGGGGGTATGTATTTCCAGTGTCAGAAATATTGTGTCTGTTACTAGGCTTGAGTAAATTGTAATGAAGAAAAGGGGAATATAAATTATGATTTATGATTTTTGCATATTTGATCAAAAATGTATACGGGTAGGAGAAAATGCTCACTGAGCTCATTCACCACCTTATTGAGATCATGTGTACAAAAAATCTAAGCAAATGAACCGCGGGAAGATGATTAAACAGAAGGATTTGTAGATACAGTAATTAATGATAATCGACTTTAATTATAAATTCATATTTGACCTTGAACTTGACCTTGACCTTATTATGGCCAAATCATACATCTATGGATAGGGTAAATGCTCCTCTTTCCAATGGCAGGGTTGAATCTGGATTTAGTCATTTCCTTGCGTTTTTTACGATAATTTGCATTTTCCGATAAATTTGTATTTCCGATAAATCGTATAAAACATCGGTAAAAATGAAAATATACACTTTGACTACTGTTTTTGATAGGGTTATGGTCTTTACTCTTGTCTACAAAAAAATATATTTAAAAACATTGACCTCTTAACATCCAAGGGCCCACATGTGGACGATTTCTTGCCGACCTCTAGTGGCTCGGGTGTGCATTTCTTTTAATACAATATATAGATAGAATTAAACCCTATTTGTTGCCTGTCGATTGCCCTTTCAGGTGACAAAATCCGCTCAGCGGTTCTCGAGTTACATGCCGATATGTGAGGCGTGCCCCAAAGTACGCAAAAAAGTACACATTACCACCCCCGACTCCCGGGGCTCTAGCTCCGTCAATCATTTGGCGATCTCGAAAATCTTTGCACAGGGTTGTAGCCAATGAGTGTGGCTTTCCAATAATACCCCATGATATGATAATTGGGGATCGAATACGGTCTCTATTGATCGATTTATGATAAAGAAAAGCTGGGTCCCCTGTAGGGGGACCTTAAGGCTTAATCCACAGCGCTTTACAACTTGTGCCTCACATTCACCTGTTCACTAAGACGTTCACACACGACGGTGGAGGCGACCATGCATGGTGCC
>NC_140168.1:138445483-138501483 GCF_963971535.1 Notolepis coatsorum | reverse complement strand
CTTAGATGAAGGAATATTTTTTTTTTTTAGAAAAGCTCCGTTCAGCGTTGAGGATAAGCCTCGCAAAGGACGCACCTGCTCGTTATCCCACCAGACTTGTTGTGTTATAGAAGCAGCTTTCATCCTGAAGGCAGTTGTCAAGAGAACAGAAACGTAATGACATTGTGTCGGCTGGCTTCATAGACTTCTGCAGAATCGTATCGAAGCTTGAGTTTTATTTTTTATTTTTTTTATATTTTCCCCCCTCGTTTTTCCTCCGTTTTTCTCCCATCCCAATGTTAGTCGTTATGTCAATTCCCAATCCCCTTCCTGGTCGCTGCGCACCTACCCCCTACGGTCGGTCTGGGAGAGTGGAGGCTATCGCATGCTTCCTCCGACACATGTGTAGCCAATCAACCGCTTCTTTTCACCTGGCAGCGCGGACTCTCACTGAGAGGGTGTAACGTGTGGAAGGATCACACTACCCCCCTTAGATCCTTTCCTCGCTGAACAGGCGCCCCGACCGAACTGTAGGAGTCGCTGTTTACAATGACCAGGACCCACCCACCAGCTTTCCCACCCCTAACACTGCCAATTGTGTTAGTATGAACGACCAGCCAAGCTGGTAGCAATGCCGGGAGCTGGGCTCGAACCCAGCATCTCCTGCACTAGTGACGAGCGCCTTGCCCACTGCGCCACTTAGCCGCCGCCTGAGTTTGATTTTTAAGATTGATTAGGACACAGGTACCTATGACCTCATGGCAAGCACAGAGAGACTCAGAAGAAGCTTCTATCCCCAGGCCATCAGGATGCTCAACGAACAATAACACTATGTAACAACCATCAAATGCACTCACAGCACACACATCCACACGCGCACACTCACTTTTAACAAACAACTCACTGCAGCACCCACTTTACCCACTTTAGAACACCTAAACACACGTTAAATTTATTGGTAAAGAATTTGCACTACAACCCATACCTCATTACACCTTACTATAAATTGTACCTAAATTGTACCTCATCCCATTTCTGCTTTGCACTGTATAGTATATTGTATATTATTATATTGTATAGTATATTGTATGGTAACTCAGTTACTTCTACTCTGCATTGAACATTGTATATAATACATACTGAACACTTGTGTCTACGTACTTGACTTCTATTTTATACTTGCTATACTTATTTTATACTTATCTATTTTTGTCTAGCACAGTCTTTGGAGCGTAACAGAAAGAAGCATTTTGTATACAAGTATTCTGTACTTCTGTATGGCAACTAATAAAGAAACTTGAAACTTGAAACTTGAGGCAGTTCAGCCTGTTACACACTATTACTGTAATGTTACTGTTCATGCTGGTAGTTCAGCCTGTTACTGTTGTATAGTTGCATGACCATACAGCATGAACTTCACTATTTAAAATAGTTTTTATAATGTTACCACTCCTACAGTAGTAGTACTGGTAGTGGTAGTAGTAATAGTAGTAGTAGTAGTAGTATTGGTAGTGGTAGTAGTAATGGTAGTAGTATTGGTAGTGGTAGTAGTAATGGTAGTAGTATTGGTAGTGGTAATAGTAGTAGTATTGGTAGTGGTATTAGTAATAGTAGTTGTAACTGAGGGGTACAATTCCCTGACTGTATTAAAGATTGTGATATACTAAACCACTACTAGTTATGTACTTTAACTACTGGCCATACCGTACATTTAGTCATTTAGTCAGTACATGCATATATATGGTGAACACCCACACAAGAATACGGCATTGACACATAAAGTTCTATTTGGAGGGTATTTATTATTATTAAGCAACGTTAGGTTACAGATTGAGAATTAGGCTCGCGCTTGTATGGCGAAGAACACACGTAAAGTCAGTCAAGAGCATAAGTCAATGAGAATAGTATGAATACTATGATGGGTCTAAGCTGACGCCACCTGTGGTATAGCAATTATATGGGCCACACCGGTACCAGCTGGAGACACTGGGGGGTTCCCTCCGGGGTGTAAGGCCGGTAGGGGTAGAGGAATGTTCGGGTACAAAGTCTGGGTCAACGAGGAATAACGAGGCTCCAGATACAGGAGCCGGTGCATGTACTCCCTTGATCAGCAGACAAAGCAGCAGTTGTAATCCAAGATGCTCGAATAGCATTGACGACAGCTAGCCAGCCTCTTCCTAGAGGCGGGCCCGAGTGATGATCCTCACGGGGGTAAATCCCAAACGATAGTGGAATCCACGGTACTCTTCTCCAGCAGTAACGGTCCCAAAGCAATATAATCCAACCAGAAATGGTTCTGCAGTCGCCGGTGTAGATTCTCCTGTGTACTATACTTCACATTAAACTAGGTCGAACTTGACGTTACTTCACTAAACTCTGACACTTTTACTATTCTATTCGCACATGTTCTAAGTGCTCTATTTAGACGCAAGGTTGCTCACTTCACTTGCACGTTGACTCGTGGTGAAGGCTTTACTAGTAATGAACGAAGTGCTGCTGTTTACACCTGCGCCGTATTTATACGTAAGGTGAATATCTAGTCCCAACCTGGTCACTTTGGTCCTGAATCACTACACTGCCAAAGGCATGTTCTAACATGCCCCAAACTCGCCCACTGCACCTGTCTGAGTACGAGACTGCCTGGAGCCTGGGGGGGGGGTGTCCAATAGGAGAGCGTATATTACTCTGGTTTGTACGCAGGTAAAGGGATATTCCGTGTATATATACAAATAATATACAAGGGATATCAAACGATATACAAATAATATACAAGGGATATCAAACGATAAATATATATATTCAGTTTAATCTGACCCTTTGTAACAGCCGCCTCCTAATTAGTCCGCACCTAATTAGTTAAAGCGAAGGCAGATTAATAGTCCTGTCAACTACTCAATGTCTGTTGTGGGGAGTAGGGCAATCTACAAAGTCAGTGGGTCATGATCGTCATCAGGGGAGTCAGGGAGCCTCGGCAACTCTATCAGCCTCGCCACGGGTCGGGTGTAGGTCCGTCCCTGGACAATAACTTCTGCCGCTATGACCTTTCCGTCGGCACCAGTGATCACTTTGCTTACGCGGCCGGCCGGCCACGCAGCTCGAGGTAGTGACTGGTCTATGATCATAACGACTGTGTCCACTTTTAAGTTGTCCCTGTCCTTGACCCGCTTCTGACGGGCTGGAAGGGATGGTAGGGAGCTTCGGAGGAAGCGGGCCTGAGACTGGTTGATCTGTGCTTGGCTGTGTCTCCACATCCTCCGTCTGTTCCTCTTATTCGGTCTGTACCCCGTCTGAGGAGGGGCCGGTTCCGGCCGCCCCATCAAGAAGTCGCCTGGGGTGCTGGGCTCGAGGTCAGCTACGTCGCTTGGAGCGCAGCTGAGGGGGGTGGAGTTCGGAACTCCCTCTTCTTGGGCCCACGGTTCTCTCACAGGCCTCTCGTCTAATGTCAATAGCCTCTCAACGGGCTGTACGAGAGAGTGGCCTGTGTCGCTCACCTTTGTGTGCAGGCAGCGTGTAGACGTGGGTTGACTGTCGAGTCCGTAGAGGGGGCCCTGGAGCGTCCACCCCAGTCGGGTCTGAACCGCGACTGGGCATCCTTTGGGTCCGATGTGGGCCGCCTCAATTGGGAGAATGAGGTCCGCGTGGTCGGAGCCTATGAGCAGGGTCGGTGTGGCGCCGTCGATAAGCGGTATAGGTAGTTGACGTAGGTGCACGTACTTCGCCATCAGCTGTGGGATGGGGTAGGTGTACTGTGACAGGCCTATGTCGTGACTGGTGAAGACGTTGGTGATGCTATACTGCTTCTCGGGCTGCTCGACCGCTGCTATCGTGAAGGAGACATTTTCACCCTTTATGGTCTTCCGGTCTCTTCTAATGGTACGGATTGTCATTGTTCCTTTGGCACCCCGCAGGCCCAACTGGGCTGCGGCGGAAGCGAGGAGGAGAGTCTTTTCAGACCCATCGTCTAGGACGGCGTAAGTGTCCAGGACCTTGTCCTCGTAACTCAGGAGCACTCTGACCACTTTGATGAGCACTCGGGGGCTACCGCTATGCTGGTCTATGTGGAGCACTCCTGTTGGTGGGTTGCCTTGGATCTTTTGTAGTGGTGCCGACTCACGGTAGTCCGAGTAGCACCGTGACTCCCAGTGTCTGCTGTAGCAGTCAGGACACCAGGGGGCGGTCCTATGGATCTTCGGTAGTGGTGCCACCGCCTCGGCCTGATACATCACCGTGACGGGCCCACTTTGGTTTCCTGGCGGACGCTTGTTGCTGTCGTGCAGGACCTCCAGGTGGGCGCCGTCGCACCTGCTGCATTTCTTCTTTAAACGGCACTCAGCTGCCATATGGCTGCGCGCGCAGCGGAAGCAGCGGCAGTTGGCTTTGATCCACTGACTCACCTCGTCAGCCGTCAGCTTCTTGAAAGTGTCACATTGGGACAGCCAATGTTCCTCTTCACAGTACTGGCATACAAGCTTCCACTCCCCCTTGGTCGGGGGGGTGCTGTGGTTCTTGTGCTGCGGCACTGACTCGGCCTGGTGCATAACGGTCACTGAGGCCTGGTGCATAACGGTCACTGACCGGCGGTTATCGTTGGACCTCCGAGGTCCATCTCTAGGGCTAGAGTCACTCCACACGAATGTGTCCAGTCTTAGACTGCTGACCTCCCTGGCGAGGAAATCAGCTAGGTCTAGGAGGGATGCTTCTGGGCCGTTGGGGTCGCGGTGGTCTCTCTGCCGCCGAAAACGCTCTTGGCGGGCTGGAGGGAGCTTCTCCAGTATTCGCTCCTCATTAGAGTTTGCATATAGTTCATGTCTCCCCTTCTCCTTTTGGGACCCCAGCATCCCCACGAGGGATTGTACCTTGATAGAGAGGTCATCCAGTGCTCTATTGTCTTTGGCTGGGGGGAGGCGGTCGATATCTCTTATTTCTTGTATCACGTAGTCCCATATACGTCCATAACGCTGGTCGAGGGCCACTAGAGCCGCGGAGTATGGGGTGCTTGAGTTGGAATATGCCAGTGCTATATTATGCGCTCTGGGCACCTTGAGATGCTTGAGGAGGATGGCATATTTGTACGACTCATCAGGGACGTCGGACATCATAGTCTCCAAGCACATCCGTAATTCCGTGTACTGTGCTCTGTCCTCGTGCGTAAAGTCTGGGAACGTCGGTGTGCCAAGGTACGATGCCATGGATGGCTGGCACATTGGTGAGCGTAGGGGAGGAGGCCTCCTGGGCGAGTCTCCCCGTACGTGTTGTCGTGGGTTGGTACTTGGTGGGTACCAGAGGCCGGGTACCCAGGTGCTGTTCCTCGGTGCTGACTGTACGTCAAACTCACCCGTGAGTTGGGTCGGGGGTTTGTAGTGCAGTGACTCGGGGCTGACGTCGGGGCTGTACTGGGCCTCCTGGTCCAGAGTACGTTGCTGCTGGTGGGCTTGACTTTCCTCCTCTTCCTCTTCCTCTGCTAGGTACTGGAGTCTTCTAGTCAGTCTCTCGGCTACGTAGGCCGGTTCTTCCCGGTGGCTGGGTCTCGTATGGACCGGTCGGGGAGGGGGGTCGGAGACGTAGACAGGATCCTCCTGTTGGCCGGGTCCCGGGTCGCTTCGTCGGGTAGGGGAAGGTGCCCTAGACCCTTGTCGTGATGATCTCCGGGAGCTCCGTGCGGAGAGAGGGGGTGTCGCCCTGGCAATCAATTGTTCTATCATCTGCGCCTGCAGCCGGTCGCGCTCTGCTTCGCGCTGGGCATGGGCGGCGTCGCGCTCTGCTTTGCGCTGGGCATTGGCGGCGTCGCGCTGTGCATTGGCGGCGTCGCGCTGTGCTTCGCGCTGGGCATTGGCGGCGTCGCGCTGTGCATTGGCGGCGTCGCGCTGTGCATTGGTGCGGTCTCTTTCAATGTTCTCTTCCGTCTGAAGGCGTCTCTCCTCCAGTCTTATGCGGTCGTCTTCACTCCTTTGTTGCGCCTGGAAGCGCTCTCGTTCGGTTGCAGAGTGTTCACGCTCACTAAGGGCTTGCGCTTGGAGTTGCGCGTGAAGGCGCTCTCGTTCCGCTGCAGATTGTTCGCGCTCGCTTAATTGTTGCGCCTGGAGGCGCTCTCGTTGTTCGCGCTTGCTCGTCTGTTGTTGCGCCTGGAGGCGCTCTCGTTGTTCGCGCTCGCTCGTCTGTTGAGCCTGGAGGCGCTCGCGTTCCATGGCAGAGTGTTCGCGCTCACTAAGCGTCTTTGCTTGAAGCCGGTCGCGTTCACCCTGAAGTCGGTCTCTTTCGGTGGAGGCTGCCAGTGTGGCGATCAAGGCTTGCGCCAGTATCTGGTCCGCCTGGCTGGGGGATGACACTGACGGAGGTGATCGGCTTCTGACAGAGCTCGTTGGAGATCTGTTCTCCTGGCGTGCCCCGATGTCCATCTCCTGGGCGCGCTTCTCTTCTCTTGGTTGTGTGTCGGGTTCTGTCTCTGGAGCGCTTTCTTTATCCTGGAGCGCTCCGGGGACTATCCCGGTGACGTTGTCTGGAGGTATAGTCATGTCATGTCCCACCTGGTCCCCCCGTGAGCTGAGTCAGTTTGGTCTGAACCCACTGGGGTCTCTACTGGTCGGGTCGCCTGGTCGATAGGATTTGACATGCTTTGACTATCCGCTTTATCCGTATTTAACGTCTGTTTAGATAAGCTAGGTAGTAGAACGACAGCGTATTCCTCCAGATAGGGAGGTGGCTGACGTTTGCGCGGCAGGCGTTCTAGCTTGGGAGAGCCGCTTGGGGAGTGTTCACCGCTGGCCATGGTTAATATTAATATTATATTAAATATTACACTGATACCATCCGGCTCGAAGGACCAATTGTAACTGAGGGGTACAATTCCCTGACTGTATTAAAGATTGTGATATACTAAACCACTACTAGTTATGTACTTTAACTACTGGCCATACAGTACATGAATATATATGGTGAACACCCACACAAGAATACGGCATTGACACATAAAGTTCTATTTGGAGGGTATTTATTATTATTAAGCAACGTTAGGTTACAGATTGAGAATTAGGCTCACGCTTGTATGGCGAAGAACACACGTAAAGTCAGTCAAGAGCATAAGTCAATGAGAATAGTATGAATACTATGATGGGTCTAAGCTGACGCCACCTGTGGTATAGCAATTATATGGGCCACACCGGTACCAGCTGGAGACACTGGGGGGTTCCCTCCGGGGTGTAAGGCCGGTAGGGGTAGAGGAATGTTCGGGTACAAAGTCTGGGTCAACGAGGAATAACGAGGCTCCAGATACAGGAGCCGGTGCATGTACTCCCTTGATCAGCAGACAAAGCAGCAGTTGTAATCCAAGATGCTCGAATAGCATTGACGACAGCTAGCCAGCCTCTTCCTAGAGGCGGGCCCGAGTGATGATCCTCACAGGGGTAAATCCCAAACGATAGTGGAATCCACGGTACTCTTCTCCAGCGGTAACGGTCCCAAAGCAATATAATCCAACCAGAAATGGTTCTGCAGTCGCCGGTGTAGATTCTCCTGTGTACTATACTTCACATTAAACTAGGTCGAACTTGACGTTACTTCACTAAACTCTGACACTTTTACTATTCTATTCACGGTACTCTTCTCCAGCGGTAACGGTCCCAAAGCAATATAATCCAACCAGAAATGGTTCTGCAGTCGCCGGTGTAGATTCTCCTGTGTACTATACTTCACATTAAACTAGGTCGAACTTGACGTTACTTCACTAAACTCTGACACTTTTACTATTCTATTCGCACATGTTCTAAGTGCTCTATTTAGACGCAAGGTTGCACACTTCACTTGCACGTTGACTCGTGGTGAAGGCTTTACTAGTTATGAACGAAGTGCTGCTGTTTACACCTGCGCCGTATTTATACGTAAGGTGAATATCTAGTCCCAACCTGGTCACTTTGGTCCTGAATCACTACACTGCCAAAGGCATGTTCTAACATGCCCCAAACTCGCCCACTGCACCTGTCTGAGTACGAGACTGCCTGGAGCCTGGGGGGGGTGTCCAATAGGAGAGCGTATATTACTCTGGTTTGTACGCAGGTAAAGGGATATTCCGTGTATATATACAAATAATATACAAGGGATATCAAACGATATACAAATAATATACAAGGGATATCAAACGATAAATATATATATTCAGTTTAATCTGACCCTTTGTAACAGTAGTAGTAGTATTGGTAATGGTAGTGGTAAAGGTAGTAGTATTGGTAGTGGTAGTAGTAATGGTAGTAGTATTGGTAGTGGTAATAGTAGTAGTATTGGTAGTGGTAGTAGTACTAGTAGTAGTATTGGTAGTGGTAGTAGTAATGGTAGTAGTATTGGTAGTGGTAGTAGTAATGGTAGTAGTAGTATTGGTAGTGGTAGTAGTAGTATTGGTAGTAATAATAGTAGTAGTATTGGTAGTAGTAATAGTAGTAGTATTGGTAGTGGTAGTAGTAATAGTAGTAGTAGTATTGGTAGTAGTAATAGTAGTAGTATTGGTAGTAGTAATAGTAGTAGTATTGGTAGTAGTAATAGTAGTGGTAGTAGTAATAGTAGTAGTATTGGTGGTAGTAATAGTAGTAGTATTGGTAGTAGTAATAGTAGTGGTATTGGTAGTGGTAGTAGTAATAGTAGTAGTATTGGTAGTAGTAGTAATAGTAGTAGTATTGGTAGTGGTAATAGTAGTGGTATTGGTAGTGGTAGTAGTAATAGTAGTAGTATTGGTAGTGGTAGTAGTAGTGGTATTGGTAGTGGTAGTAGTAATAGTAGTAGTATTGGTAGTGGTAGTAGTAATAGTAGTAGTATTGGTAGTAGTAATAGTAGTAGTATTGGTAGTGGTAGTAGTAATAGTAGTAGTATTGGTAGTAGTAATAGTAGTAGTATTGGTAGTGGTAGTAGTAGTGGTATTGACAGTGGTAGTAGTAATAGTAGTAGTAGTGGTAGTAGTAATAGTAGTAGTATTGGTAGTGGTAGTAGTAATAGTAGTAGTATTGGTAGTAGTAATAGTAGTAGTATTGGTAGTGGTAGTAGTAGTGGTATTGGCAGTGCTAGTAGTAGTAATAATAGTAGTATTGGTAGTAGTAATAGTAGTAGTATTGGTAGTGGTAGTAGTAATAATAGTAGTATTGGTAGTAGTAATAGTAGTAGTATTGGTAGTGGTAGTAGTAATAGTAGTAGTATTGATAATACTTGTCATCATGAGGCTGAATTAAAGGAACATGCTAACATTATGGGAAATGCGTTTTCCGTCTCCTCCACAGTCAGACCAGAAGATAGATTTACTCACTGTGCCTTCAGTAGAAAGCTATCAGTCTGCAAGCTAGCATAGCACTTAATGAGGTGAAGCAAATACAGATAAGCTCCGTATCTGTTTTGAATGCCCACTTTGTACTCAATGTTGGATGACAGGATGTGTGGAATATGTCAACGAAAATGTAATAACACAGTGTGGATCTTTTAAACAAGTTGTGGGCGGACAGTAATTACAGGCTTTCCCCAGTGTTTTAATTACGCTACGCAGAAATGAGGCGTTTCCTTTTGAAAGTGGTCACCAACAGTTCTGACCTGGGAAAGTCAGGCTGGTTTTTTTTTGCTCCAAAAAACGTTTAACGCTTAGAGGTCGCTACTGTACTGAAAGGTAGCAGCAGAAGAATCAGGAGTGTGGAAAACGCATCACTTTTATAGACAATGTTGACATTAGACCCAAAATGTCACCAGTCTTTAAGAACAAACGTTGTCCCTGAGCTCTTCACACTCTTTCCTTTTTATTTGCAAGTAAAAAATATGATTTTTTTTTTTTTTAAATGAAAAGTATCCTTGAAGGAAACAACTTGCCGTCTTGGGCCTGGAGGGGGTTAATAATCGATGGTGAAGAAAGCTCTCCGTAGGACACATTGATTCTCGCTGCCGCGTACGAGTTTTGCTCACTTTAATTCGCCCTGCGCGTTTCATTCGACCTGCATTAAACACAGAATTGAATGATTTCGATAAGAAAGAATAAACTTGATTAAACCCTCGCCTTTTGGATAAAGAAAATTACCAGTGGTTTTATCTGTGAGGTCACCGATTTCAAAGGAACTGGAGTTCAAGGGCAGAAAAAGCTTCTACGGCAGAAACACGTAGCGGCCGACAGAGATACGGGGTGACACTTTCCCGCTCTTTTTTCTCTCTCTCCCTCCCTTTTTTCTGTGTGACATGCTACACTCTCCTGCGCTATTGGCACGTAATTATGTTAAAGGTGCATTATTTCAAGGTCCCGGTCTTTTAAAATGTGATAAAGAGTAATCTGCTGTCTCTGTGAGCCACTCTGGACATATTCTTCTAAGTTCACCTTGTCGCTTTCTTTTCTCAATCGCGGAGGAGCACAGAATGCTCACGGAGAAGAAGGAAACCAAGATAGGAGACATTAGAGACCTGACGCTCTCTTCAAGGTAATCGCACTCCCGCTTGTCGGAGTGCTGAGAGTGCTGAGAGATTTATGTATTTATTTATTTAAAATCAAATGCTTTTCCCATGAAGCAATTGTCATAGGTGTCACAATCATGGCGAGAGCCGCCATGTCTCTACCTACTTCCATGCCCTTATATGGGCAGCTTCCGACGCCATCTATCAGCCCAGCTGAGAGTCATCAGCCAATCAGCCCAGCTGAGAGCCGTCAGCTCATCAACGGTCTGGATATCAACCCTGCGGATCCTGTTCCTGATTGTCTCAGTGTTATCCTATCTACCCTAGGACCACCACTCCCGGCCGACGCTGTCTCCTGACGTACTACCTGCCTGGACATTCCTGAGGAACTCTAGCAAGAGTCACTACTCGTCCAAAGTCGCACATTCTTATATATTCTCTATTGCCTTGTCTGCTTGTAACCCAAAGGAATTAAAAGCTACTTAAAACTTGCCGTTCTCTCTCTCCCTGTGTTCTGCTATTGGGCTCCGCCACTGCTGCCCTAACAGAACACTGAGACCAACATGACGAGTCCAGCAACACAGGACGCCGGAGAATGGAGAGAGGTCCGGAACATCGACGGACACGCCGGGTTGGTAAACCAACACACACGCTCACTTGCTGAGACTACTGCCCAACTTCACGCTCTGACTATCAGCGGCGCTGAGCGAGATAAACGATGTAACCGGTTTGATGAAAACATTGCAGCCCAGCCAGCCCAAACAGTCGCACCCCGTGCAGAGAGCCCCATGTCCCCGCACCAGAGCGCTACGACGGAGACGTCTCAAAGTGTTGCGCTTTTATTTTTCAATGTACGCTAGTTGTAACTGAGGGGTACAATTCCCTGACTGTATTGAGAGTATGGTATTATTAAACCACTACTTAGTTATGTACTTTAATTACTGGCCATAGAGTACATGAATATATATGGTGAACACCCACACAAGAATACGGCAATGACACATAAAGTTCTATTTAGAGGGTATTTATTATTATCAGAGCAACCATTAAATGATAGACTATTACTTCACATTAGAATAAGTCGAACTCAACGGTACTGCGTTAAACTCTGACACTTTAGCAATCTATTCGCACGCGGTTCTCAAGGCTCTATTCAGGGGCAAAGTTGCCCACTTCACTACACGTTGTCTCGTGGTGAAGGCATCAACGTTTTAGTGCTAAGTGCTGCTGTATCCACCTGCGCCGTATTTATACGTAAGGTGAATTATCTAGTGCCAACCTCAGTTCTGTCTCGTATTACTGCGCAAACCTGGACATGTTGAGACATGCCTTGGCGTTGCCTTTGAACTTGCCATTGGGGGTATGGTCGTTGGCGCCTAGGGGTCGCTGTCCAATAGGAGAACGAATATTATGGTCTGGTTTGTACCCAGGTAAAGGGATATTCTGTGTATATATACAAAGAATATACAAGGGATATCAAACGATATACAAATATTATACAAGGGATCTCAAGCAATAAATATATATATTCGGTTTAATCTGACCCTTTGTAACAGCCGCCTCCTAATTAGTCCGCACCTAATTAGATAAAGCAAAGACAGATTAATCGTCTTGTCAACTACTCAATGTCTGTTGTGGGGAGTAGGGCAATTCACAAAGTCAGTGGGTCATGATCGTCATCAAGGGAGTCAGGGAGCCTCGGCAACCCCATCAGCCCCGCCACGGGTCGGGTGTATGTCCGTCCCTGGACAAAAACGTCTGCCGCTATGACCTTTCTGTCGGCACCAGCGATCACCCCGCCCACGCGGCCGGCCGGCCACACAGCTCGGGGCAGTGACCGGTCCACGATCATGACGACCGTGTCCTCCGTCAAGTTGTCTCTATCTTTTACCCATCTCTGGCGGGCCTGTAGAGACGGCAGGTAGTGGAGGAGGAAACTGCTCCAAAACTTGTCAGCCAATACTTGACTGTACCTCCACATTCTTCGGCCGTTCGCCTCCTCGGGTCCGCACACCGTCCGTGGGAGCGCAGGGTCCAGCCGCACCATCAAGAGAGCGCTGGGGGCGACCGGGTCGACATCAGCCACATCACCTGAGACGCAACCGAGGGGCTTTGAGTTCAATACTCCCTCGATCTCTGTGAGGACTGTCGTGAGGACTTCTTCAGCCACGGTCTGGGCCCCAAGCACGGCGTACAGGGCTGTCTTTATTGAACGTACTTCTCGTTCCCAGGTTCCCCCGAAGTGAGGGGCATTCGGGGGGTTAAACTGGAAGTCAATCTGAGAGGGAGCGAGGTGGGTCTTAAGTTCTGGACCCATGGCTTGGAAGCTCTCTCTCAGCTCTCTTTCTCCGCCTTTGAAGTTTGTCCCGTGATCAGACAATAATATAGACGGTTTTCCTTTTCGCGCTGTGAATCTCCGGAAGGCCATGAGGAATCAGTCCGTACTCATGGTCGGAAGGAGTTCTATGTGTATTGCTCGGGTGGTCATGCATTTGAATACAATGCCCCACCTCTTCTCCGTCCCTCTTCCTTTCTTCACGTACAGTCAGCATCCAATAGCGACGTCGGATCTCAGCGAAGACTCTCTCTGCCCCAGCGTGGTGCACATCCTCGTCGCACCTCCCCATGATGAGCTCGGTGACCCTGTGTCGGCTGCCGAGGACTACAGGGAACCCGACGTCATCCGGCAAGTCCGGGGCTCGTCTCAGACGACCACCCACCCTGACGAGGTCATGGGCGCCGCGCTCAGGAGCCAAGCGGAGCAGTCCGCTGTCTGACGGGACCGGCCCTGATCCCTGCAGACAGTCCAGCTCCTCGGGGAACGAGTCTCCCTGGGCTCGCTGTAGCAGAAGGAGTTCTGCTTCTTCGTAGTTAGCTGCATTAATGTCAGTAGTGGAGGGAACCTCAGGGTGGTGCCACAGGAATGTCTCCAACTGCGCACTCTCAAGGGTGGGGCAGTTGTCTATGTTAGGGTCGGTGGGGACTGGTGTGTGCGTCAACCCACAGAACATAGATTTCTTCATCTCTGCCTCCTCTTGACTAGCCTCCCGTGGGGTGGGGTTAGGCCACTCTTCTTCCGGGAGCTTGAGGAACTCGGAACCGTCACTGTAGATATTGTGACGTGTGAGGTCATCTAGGGACATCCCCCGTGTGATGACATCCGCTGGGTTCCGCTTAGTGTCCACGCACCTCCAGCATGCCGATTCTGTTAAGTCTTGGATCTCTGTGATTCTGACTCCCACGAAGACCCCGTATCTACACGAATCGGACTGGAGTCCGACCACAGGATTGTTCCCTGTACCGGGATGGTGAGTTCACGTTGGATTAACGTGGCGAGTTGCGCGCCCACTAGGGCTGCGCAGAGCTCTAGACGCGGGATCGATTGTTGCTTGCGGGGGGCTATCCCCGAGCGAGCCAGGATGAAGGCTGTGTGTATTTCTCCTCCCTCCTCTCGGGCCCGCAAGTAGGCCACCGAGCCGTAGGCTACTTCTGAGGCGTCGCTGAAGACGTGCAGGTCCATCTGGCACGTCTCCAGCCGCACTGTGGGTGGGAAGCAGCTGCGGCGCACGCCCACACCCGGGAGCGAGCCGAGTTCTCCCTCCCACTCCCTCCAGGTGGAAGCGAGGTGGTCGGGCATGGGGTCGTCCCAGCCCCGTTCCCTGTCCCACAGCTCTCGCACAATCACTCCTGCCCCGGTGGTGTAAGGCAGGACACACCCCAACGGGCCATACTGTCCGGCGAGTGCTCTGTATACACTCCGTCTGGTGGTCGGCAGAGAAGTCGACCTTCCCTGCTCCGTGGTCAGGGGTGCGCATCTGCAATGGAGCGAGTCTGCTTTGAAGCGCCAGACCAGTCCCAATGTCATCTCCTGGGCCCCACCTGGGATGGTCGCCATCCAGGTCTCGCTGCCCGCTGCCCTGTTCCCTGGGGAGAGGCTGCGAAGCACTTGAGGGTCGCCGCTGGCCCACTGCCGGAGACCAAAGCCGCCCCCGATCAGGGAGGCGCGGAGCCCGAGCAGGAGGGCTTCGGCTTCCTCTGGCGTCGAGACGCCTTGCAGACAGCTGTCCACGCAGAAACTCCTCTCCACACTCTGTCCGACCTCCTCGTCAGCTGCTGGGTCCTCTGCGACATGCCTTTGCAGTGCGAACGTAGCACAGCATGGGCTGCATGTGGTTCCGAAAGGGAGGACCTCCCATTGGTAGATGGATGGTTGCTCATCCCCGATCCTCTCTCTCCATAAGAACCGCAGCAGGGGCCTGTCCTCCTCCACTAGTCGCACCTGCAGGAACACCCCTTTGATGTCGCCGCTGATGGCCACCCCGTCCCGGCGGAAACGTAGCAACACGCCCAGTAGAGAGGGGCCGAGTGTTGGGCCGGGCAAGAGTTCTCCATTCAGATTCTGTAGTCCGATCTGGTAGCTGCAGTTGAACACAATACGATCCTTGCCGTTGTGGTGGACCTTGTGGTGGGGCACGTACCATGATTCAGTCGTCTGGTCGGCCTCTTGAACGTCAACTCTCTCCATGTGTCCCGCTGCGACCAGCCCGTCAATCTCAGCGCGGTACACAGTGGCCTGAGTGGGGTCTTTGGCCAGACGCCGCTCGGCCCTCAGTAGACATCGCTCTGTCGCTTCCTCTGAGGCGCGGAGGGTGGGCACACCCTCTCGCCTCAAGAGTGGAGCCGCGTATCCCATCACTCCACCGACCTCGACTCTCCCCGTCCTCTGCTCGAGGAGGGCTATGGCACAAGTGTCCCCCTTTGATCGAACGAGTCTCTTTTCATTCTCAAAGGGCATCGCGTCTAATGTCCATAGCCTCTCGACGTGCTGCAAGAGGGCGGTGTCCTCTTCCTTCATTCTTGAGTGGAGGCAACAAGTGGCTACTGGTCGGTTGGGAGACCCGGAGAGGGGGCCCCGCAGTGTCCATCCCAGGCGGGTCTCGACCGCTGCTGGACAGCCCCTGGGCCCGACGTGGACCCGGTCCGCCGGGACGACGAGGTGCGCGCGGTCGGATCCCATGAGCAGGGTCGGGGCGGCGCCGTCGATGAGCGGCACAGGTAGCCGACGTAGGTGCACGCACCCCTCCATCAGCTCGGGGATGGGGCAGGTGCACTGTGACAGGCCCATGTCCTGGCTGGTGAAGGCGCCAGTAATCCTATACTGCCTCTCGGGCTGCCCGACTGCTGCGATCGTGAAGGAGACATTTTCACCCTTTATGGTCTTCAGGTCTCTTCTTATAGTACGGATTGTCACTGTTTCTTCGCTCCCCCGCAGACCCAGCCGGGCTGCAGCGGATGCGAGAAGGAGAGTCTTTTCTGACCCATCGTCCAGGACGGCGCAAGTGTCCATGACCTTGTCCTCGCAGCTTAACATCACTCGGACCACCTCCAAGAGCACTCGGGAGCTCCCGCTGCTGGCGGGGTCGATATACATGACGTTCACTCTCGAGCTACTTGGGGGTGCGAGTTTCTTCTTGTTGCTGTCATGCAAGACATCCAAGTGGGCGCCGTCGCACTTGCTGCATTTCTTCTTTAAACGGCACTCGGCTGCCATATGGCTGCCATTGGATGCCATTATTCGCTTCCACGTCACTAATTCCCCCCATAACCCTATTGTACTTGGCATGCCCTGGTTGAAATTACACAACCCAGTGATAAACTGGCCTACGGGCTCGGTCGTTAGCTGGAGCGCCCACTGCCATGCCACATGCCTGCGGTCTGCTCGGCCACCACTGGAGGTTGCTGATTCCCGCGTTCCCAATGAACCCATTGACCTTTCCTCCATCCCTCCAATGTATCATGATCTAGAGGCTGTTTTTAGCAAACAGCATGCTCTCTCCCTCCCACCTCATCGTCTGTACGACTGTGCCATTGACCTGCTCCCAGGGGCCCCGCTCCCCGCTAGTCTGTTCAACCTCTCGTGCCCAGAGAGGGAGCCCACAAGTCCCTGGCCTCAGGCATTATCACTCCCTCCTCCTCGCCTGTCGGCGCTGGTTTCTTTTTTGTCTCTAAGAAGGATGGTTCCCTTCGCCCCTGTATTGACTATCGTGGCCTCAACAACATCACGGTCAAGAACAAGTACCCTCTTCCGTTGATTAACTCTGCTTTTGAACCCCTGCAAGGTGCCACCATTTTTACAAAGCTGGACCTCAGGAATGCCTATCACCTCGTCCGTGTCCGGGAGGGGGACGAATGGAAGACAGCCTTTAAGACACCGCTTGGTCACTTCGAGTACAAGGTAATGCCCTTTGGGTTGACCAACGCCCCTGCTGTCTTCCAGGCCCTTGTCAATGACGTTCTCCATGATGTCCTGAACCGCTCTGTTTTTGTGTATTTGGATGACATTCTGATTTTTTCCCGCTCTATGCAAGAGCACGTCCAGCATGTCCACCGGGTCCTCCAACGCCTGCTGGAGAACAAGTTGTTCGTTAAGGCAGAGAAGTGCGAGTTCCACGTATCCTCCATCAGGTTCCTCGGCTACATTATCCCGGGCGGCCCCCGAGAAGATCAAGGCGGTGCTGGACTGGCCCAGGCCCACCAATGTCAAGCAGCTCCAACGCTTCAAACTTTTATCGACATTTCATCAGGGACTACAGCCGGGTCGCCGCACCCCTAACCCAACTCACTTCGCCTTTCGTGCCCTTCTTCTGGTCCGATAAGGTGGACTCCGCCTGCTCCGAGCTGCGTAGAAGCTTCACCTCCGCGCCCATCCACTTTGTGGTGGAGGTGGACGCCTCCAGTACCGGGGTAAGGGCGGTCCTCTCTCAGCGTTCCGCTCTCGACCAGAGACTACACCCCTGCGCTTACTTCTCCGGCCGAGGTCAACTACGATATCGGGAACCTGGAGCTCCTGGCAGTCAAGCTGGCCTTGGAAGAATGGAGACACTGGCTGGACGGTTCCGATATCCCCTTCCTGGTCTGGACGGACCATAAGAACCTCGCCTACATCCAGACGGCCAAGCGCCTGAACTCCCGCCAAGCCCGCTGGGCGCTGTTCTTCGGTCGATTCAACTTCACCTTGACCTACAGGCCCGGTTCCAAGAACGCTAAACCAGACGCCCTCCAGACGCCCTCTCCCGGCAGTTTGTCCCTGCGGTTGACCGTACCTTGTCCCTGCTGAAGCGGCACTATTGGTGGCCCTCCATGAGGGAAGACACCCGCGCCTTCGTCCTTGCCTGCTCCGTCTGTGCTCGTGGGAAGGCCTCCCACCGACCGCCTGCCGGGCTCCTCCGCTGCCTGTTCCTGGCCGGCCCTGGTCCTGGCCGGCCCTGGTCACACGTCGTCCTGGACTTCATCACCGGTCTGCCTCCTTCACACGGTAACACTGTCATTCTAACCATTGTCGATCGGTTCTCGAAGGCCGTTCACTTTGTCGCTCTCCCCAAGCTCCCCTCTGCTTCAGAGACCGCAGACCTGATGATGCTCCACGTCTTCCGCCTCCACGGGATTCCGGTGGACATCGTCTCCGACAGAGGGCCTCAATTTATCTCCCAGGTTTTGGAAGGCCTTCTGCCGGGCCCTGGGAGCCACGGTCAGCCTCTCCTCCGGGTACCATCCACAAACCAACGGACAGTCGTAACGGGCCAACCCAGACCTAGGGTCCGCCCTCCGCTGCATCACTACCCGGGATCCCTCTGGTTGGAGCACCTTCCTACTGTGTATCGAATACACTCACAACTCCCTGTCCTCCGCTGCCACAGGTCAGTCCCCTTTCGAATCCTCTCTGGGCTACCAGCCTCCACTGTTCCCTACTCAGGAAGAAGAGATCTCAGTCCCCTCGGTGCAGGCGCACCTTCACCGCTGCAGGAGGATATAGGAGGCTCCGCTGACCGGAATCGCCGCTTCGCTGACCGCCACCGGACCCCGGCTCCCAACTATCAACCAGGTCAGATGGTTTGGCTCTCGTCCCGAGACCTTCCCCTAAAGTCAGTTTCCCGGAAGCTCACCCCCCGTTTCGTTGGTCCCTACGAGATTCTGTCTATTATCAATCCCTCAGTCGTCAGGCTCAAGCTTCCTTCCCATGTGCGCGTTCACCCAGAAACTGTGACATGCCCCTTTTCCAAGATGGCAGCTCCATGTTTTTAAGCTGTGAGTTTGTGAGATTTCATGTATTTTAAATGTGTTTTTATGGCTTTTTTATGGCTTTTTTTTACTACACCTACTTGACATTGCCTTCATTCAGATACTGGCTGGACATAATCTGCAAACCTTTCTCTATGAGTTTAGTCCACATGTCAATGCACCTTTCTCTATGTGTTTAGTCCACATGTCAACAAACCTTTCTCTATGTGTTTAGTCCAGATGTCTAAGTACCTTTCTCTGTGTGTTTAGTCCACATGTCTAAGTACCTTTCTATATGTCTTTAGTCCACATCTCAACGTACCTTTCACTATGTGTTTAGGCCATATGTCTAAGTACCTTTCTCTGTCTGTTTAGTCCACATGTCTAAGTACCTTTCTCTATGTGTTTAGTCCACATGTTAACATACCTTTCTCTATGTGGTTAGTCTACATGTCTAAGTACCTTTATCTGTGTTTAGTCCACATGTCTAAGTACCTTTCTCTGTGTGTTTAGTCTACATGTCTAAGTACCTTTCTCTGTGTGTTTAGTCCACATGTTAACATACCTTTCTCTATGTGTTTAGTTCACATGTCTAAGTACCTTTCTCTATGTGTTTAGTCTACATGTCTAAGTACCTTTCTCTGTGTGTTTAGTCCACATGTCTAGGTACCTTTCTCTATGTGTTTAGTCCACATGTCAATGTACCTTTCTCTATGTGTTTAGTCTACATGTCAACAAACCTTTCTCTATGTGTTTAGTCCACATGTTAACATACCTTTCTCTATGTGTTTAGTCCACATGTCAACATACCTTTCTCTATGTGTTTAGTCCACATGTCTAAGTACCTTTCTCTATGTGTTTAGTCCACATGTCAACATACCTTTCTATATGTGTTTAGTCCACATGTCAACATACATTTATCTCTGTGTTTAGTCCACATGTCAACATACCTTTCTGTCTGTGTTTAGTCTACATGTCTAAGTCCCTTTCTCTATGTGTTTAGTCCACATGTCTAAGTACCTTTCTCTATGTGTTTTGTCCACATGTCTAAGTTCCTTTCTCTGTGTGTTTAGTTCACATGTCTAAGTACATTTCTCTATGTGTTTAATCCACATGTCAACAAACCTTTCTCTATGTGTTTAGTCCACATGTCAATGAACCTTTCTCTATGTGTTTAGTCCACTTTTCAACAAACCTTTCTCTATGTGTTTAGTCCACATGTCTAAGTACCTTTCTCTGTGTGTTTAGTCCACATGTCTAAGTACCTTTCTCTATGTGTTTAGTCCACATGTCTAAGTACCTTTCTCTATGTGTTTAGTCTACATGTCAACAAACCTTTCTCTATGTGTTTAGTCCACATGGCTAAGTACCTTTCTATATGTGTTTAGTCCACATGTCTAAGTACTTTTCTCTATGTGTTTAGTCCACATGTTAACATACCTTTATCTATGTGTTTAGTCCACATGTCAACATACCTTTCTATATGTGTTTAATCCACATGTCTAAGTACCTTTCTCTGTGTTTAGTCCACATGTCAACATACCTTTCTCTATGTGTTTAGTCCACATGTCAACATACATTTATCTCTGTGTTTAGTCCACATGTCAACATACCTTTCTCTATGTGTTTAGTCCACATGTCAACATACCTTTCTCTCTGTGTTTAGTCTACATGGCTAAGTCCCTTTCTCTATGTGTTTAGTCCACATGTCTAAGTACCTTTCTCTATGTGTTTAGTCCACATGTCTAAGTACATTTCTCTGTGTGTTTAGTCCACATGTCAACATACCTTTCTCTATGTGTTTAGTCCACATGTCAACATAAATTTCTCTCTGTGTTTAGTCCACATGTCAACATACCTTTCTCTATGTGTTTAGTCCACATGTCAACATACCTTTCTCTGTGTGTTTAGTCTACATGTCTAAGTCCCTTTCTCTATGTGTTTAGTCCACATGTCAACATACCTTTCTCTATGTGTTTAGTCCACATGTCAACATACCTTTCTCTGTGTGTTTAGTCTACATGTCTAAGTCCCTTTCTCTATGTGTTTAGTCCACATGTCTAAGTACCTTTCTCTGTGTTTTTAGTCCACATGTTAACGTACCTTTCTCTATGTGGTTAGTCCACATGTTAACGTACCTTTCTCTATGTGGTTAGTCTACATGTCTAAGTACCTTTCTCTGTGTGTTTAGTCCACATGTCTAAGTACCTTTCTCTGTGTGTTTAGTCCACATGTCTAAGTACCACTCTCTGTGTGTTTAGTCCACATGTTAACATACCTTTCTCTATGTGTTTAGTACACATGTCTAAGTACCTTTCTCTATGTGTTTAGTCTACATGTCTAAGTACCTTTCTCTCTGTGTTTAGTCCACATGTCTAAGTACATTTCTCTGTGTGTTTAATCCACATGTCTAGGTACCTTTCTCTATGTGTTTAGTCCACATGTCAACAAACCTTTCTCTATGTGTTTAGTCCACATGTTAACATACCTTTCTCTATGTGTTTAGTCCACATGTCAACATACATTTCTCTCTGTGTTTAGTCCACATGTCAACATACCTCTCTATGTGTTTAGTCCACATGTCTAAGTACCTTTCTCTGTGTGTTTAGTTCATATGTCTAAGTACCTTTCTCTGTGTGTTTAGTCCACATGTCTAGGTACATTTCTCTATGTGTTTAGTCCACATGTCAACATACCTTTCTCTATGTGTTTAGTCTACATGTCAACAAACCTTTCTCTATGTGTTTAGTCCACATGTTAACATACCTTTCTCTATGTGTTTAGTCCACATGTCAACATACCTTTCTCTATGTGTTTAGTCCACATGTCAACATACATTTCTCTCTCTGTTTAGTCCACATGTCAACATACCTTTCTCTATGTGTTTAGTCCACATGTCAACATACATTTCTCTCTATGTTTAGTCCACATGTCAACATACCTTGCTCTATGTGTTTAGTCCACATGTCTAAGTACCTTTCTCTATGTGTTTAGTCCACATGTCTAAGTACCTTTCTCTGTCCTGTTTAATCCACATGTCAACAAACCTTTCTCTATGAGTTTAGTCCACATGTCAATGAACCTTTCTCTATGTGTTTAGTCCACATGTCAACAAACCTTTCTCTATGTGTTTAGTCCATATGTCTAAGTACCTTTCTCTGTCTGTTTAGTCCACATGTCTAAGTACCTTTCTCTATGTGTTTAGTCTACATGTCTAAGTACATTTCTCTGTGTGTTTAGTCTACATGTCTAAGTACCTTTCTCTGTGTGTTTAGTCCACATGTCAACATACCTTTCTGTCTGTGTTTAGTCTACATGTCTAAGTCCCTTTCTCTATGTGTTTAGTCCACATGTCTAAGTACCTTTCTCTATGTGTTTAGTCCACATGTCTAAGTACCTTTCTCTGTGTGTTTAGTTCACATGTCTAAGTACATTTCTCTATGTGTTTAGTCCACATGTTAGCATACCTTTCTCTATGTGGTTAGTCTACATGTCTAAGTACCTTTATCTGTGTTTAGTCCACATGTCTAAGTACCTTTCTCTATGTGTTTAGTCCACATGTTAACATACCTTTCTCTATGTGGTTAGTCTACATGTCTAAGTACCTTTATCTGTGTTTAGTCCACATGTCTAAGTACCTTTCTCTGTGTGTTTAGTCTACATGTCTAAGTACCTTTCTCTGTGTGTTTAGTACACATGTCTAGGTACCTTTCTCTATGTGTTTAGTCCACATGTCAACGTACCTTTCCCTATGTTTTTAGTCTACATGTCAACAACCCTTTCTCTATGTGTTTAGTCCACATCTTAACATACCTTTATCTATGTGTTTAGTCCACATGTCAACATACCTTTCTCTATGTGTTTAATCCACATGTCTAAGTACCTTTCTCTGTGTTTAGTCCACACGTCAACACACCTTTCTCTATGTGTTTAGTCCACATGTCAACATACATTTATCTCTGTGTTTAGTCCACATGTCAACATACCTTTCTCTATGTGTTTAGTCCACATGTCAACATACCTTTCTCTATGTGTTTAGTCTACATGGCTTAGTCCCTTTCTATATGTGTTTAGTCCACATGTCTAAGTACCTTTCTCTATGTGTTTAGTCCACATGTCTAAGTACATTTCTCTGTGTGTTTAGTCCACATGTCAACATACCTTTCTCTATGTGTTTAGTCCACATGTCAACATAAATGCCTCTCTGTGTTTAGTCCACATGTCAACATACCTTTCTCTATGTGTATAGTCCACATGTCAACATACCTTTCTCTCTGTGTTTAGTCTACATGTCTAAGTCCCTTTCTCTATGTGTTTAGTCCACATGTCTAAGTACCTTTCTCTGTGTGTTTAGTCCACATGTTAACGTACCTTTCTCTATGTGGTTAGTCCACATGTTAACGTACCTTTCTCTATGTGGTTAGTCTACATGTCTAAGTACCTTTCTCTGTGTGTTTAGTCGACATGTCTAAGTACCTTTCTCTGTGTGTTTAGTCCACATGTCTAAGTACCACTCTCTGTGTGTTTAGTCCACATGTTAACATACCTTTCTCTATGTGTTTAGTCCACATGTCTAAGTACCTTTCTCTATGTGTTTAGTCTACATGTCTAAGTACATTTCTCTCTGTGTTTAGTCCACATGTCTAAGTACCTTTCTCTGTGTGTTTAGTCCACATGTCTAGGTACCTTTCTCTATGTGTTTAGTCCACATGTCAACGTACCTTTCTCTATGTGTTTAGTCTACATGTCAACAAACCTTTCTCTATGTGTTTAGTCCACATGTTAACATACCTTTCTCTATGTGCTTAGTCCACATGTCAACATACCTTTCTCTATGTGTTTAGTCCACATGTCAACATACATTTCTCTCTGTGTTTAGTCCACATGTCAACATACCTTTCTCTATGTGTTTAGTCCACATGTCAACATACATTTCTCTCTGTGTTTAGTGTACATGTCAACAAACCTTTCTCTATGTGTTTAGTCCACATGTTAACATACCTTTCTCTATTTGTTTAGTCTACATGTCAACATACCTTTCTCTGTGTTTAGTCCACATGTCAACATACCTTCCTCTATGTGTTTAGTCCACATGTCAACATACATTTCTCTCTGTGTTTAGTCCACATGTCAACATACCTCTCAATGTGTTTAGTCCACATGTCTAAGTACCTTTCTCTGTGTGTTTAGTTCACATGTCTAAGTACCTTTCTCTGTGTGTTTAGTCCACATGTCTAGGTACATTTCTCTATGTGTTTAGTCCACATGTCAACGTACCTTTCTCTATGTGTTTAGTCTACATGTCAACAAACCTTTCTCTATGTGTTTAGTCCACATGTTAACATACCTTTCTCTATGTGTTTAGTCCACATGTCAACATACATTTCTCTCTGTGTTTAGTCCACATGTCAACATACCTTGCTCTATGTGTTTAGTCCACATGTCTAAGTACCTTTCTCTATGTGTTTAGTCCACATGTCTAAGTACCTTTCTCTGTGTGTTTAGTTCACATGTCTAAGTACCTTTCTCTATCCTGTTTAATCCACATGTCAACAAACCTTTCTCTATGAGTTTAGTCCACATGTCAATGAACCTTTCTCTATGTGTTTAGTCCACATGTCAACAAACCTTTCTCTATGTGTTTAGTCCATATGTCTAAGTACCTTTCTCTGTCTGTTTAGTCCACATGTCTAAGTACCTTTCTCTATGTGTTTAGTCTACTTGTCTAAGTACCTTTCTCTGTGTGTTTAGTCTACATGTCTAAGTACCTTTCTCTGTGTGTTTAGTCCACATGTTAACATACCTTTCTCTATGTGGTTAGTCTACATGTCTAAGTACCTTTCTCTGTGTTTAGTCCACATGTCTAAGTACATTTCGTTGTGTGTTTAGTCTACATGTCTAAGTACCTTTCTCTGTGTGTTTAGTCCACATGTTAACATACCTTTCTCTATGTGTTTAGTCCACATGTTAACATACCTTTCTCTATGTGGTTAGTCTACATGTCTAAGTACCTTTCTCTGTGTTTAGTCCACACTTCTAAGTACCTTTATCTGTGTGTTTAGTCTACATGTCTAAGTACCTTTCTCTGTGTGTTTAGTCCACATGTTAACATACCTTTCTCTATGTGTTTAGTCCACATGTTAACATACCTTTCTCTATGTGTTTAGTCCACATGTCTAAGTACCTCTCTCTATGTGTTTAGTCTACATGTCTAAGTACCTTTCTCTGTGTGTTTAGTACACATGTCAACGTACCTTTCTCTATGTGTTTAGTCTACATGTCAACAACCCTTTCTCTATGTGTTTAGTCCACATGTTAACATACCTTTATCTATGTGTTTAGTCCACATGTCAACATACCTTTCTATATGTGTTTAATCCACATGTCTAAGTACCTTTCTCTGTGTTTAGTCCACATGTCAACATACCTTTCTCTATGTGTTTAGTCCACATGTCAACATACATTTATCTCTGTGTTTAGTCCACATGTCAACATACCTTTCTCTATGTGTTTAGTCCACATGTCAACATACCTTTCTCTCTGTGTTTAGTCTACATGGCTAAGTCCCTTTCTCTATGTGTTTAGTCCACATGTCTAAGTACATTTCTCTGTGTGTTTAGTCCACATGTCAACATACCTTTCTCTATGTGTTTAGTCCACATGTCAACATAAATGTCTCTCTGTGTTTAGTCCACATGTCAACATCAAGTTCAAGTTCAAGTTCTTTAATAGTTGTCATACAGAAGTACAGAATACTTTCATACAAAATGCTTCTTACTGTTACGCTCCAGAGACTGTGCTAGACAAGATAGTATCAAATAACATAATAACATAATATAGCATGAATTTAGAAGAAGAAAATGAGGTCACAGTGTTCGGTATAGACATATGTACAATGTTCTGAGTTACCATATAATATACAATACACAATACTATGCAGTGTACTAATGTACAGTACTATCTAGTGCAAAGCAGAAATGGGATGAGGTACAATTTTAGGTACAATTTACAGTAAGGTGTACGAGTTGTAGTGCAATCCTTCATCCATAAATATAAATATAAAGTGTGGGGAGTGGGTGCTACAGTGTGTTTGTTTAAAGTGGGTGTGTGCTATAAAGTGTGTGGAGTGGGTGCTACAGTGTGTTTGTTTAAAGTGGGTGTGTGCGTGTGGATGTGTGTGCTATGTGCGTTTGGTGGTTGTTGTTGTGTAGTGTTCATTCATTGTTCGTTTAGCAGCCTGATGGCCTGGGGATAGAAGCTTCTTCTGAGTCTTTCTGTGCTCGCCTTGAGACTCCGGTATCGCTTGCCTGACGGCAGCAGTTCAAAGAGGCAGTTGTTCGGGTGACTGGAGTCTTTAATGATTCTCTTAGCCTTGCCCTTGCAACGCTTGTAGTAAATGTTCTGGAGGGTGGGGAGCCCCCCTCCAATTGTGCGTTCGGCTGAACGTGTCACTCTTTGTAGTCTGCTTCGGTCTTGTGCAGTGCTATTCCCAAACCAGGAGGTGATGTTGCCGGTCAAGATGCTCTCTATTGTACATGAGTAGAAGTTCTTAAGGATCTTCTGGCTGACTTGGAACTTCCTTAGTCGCCTGAGGAAGTAGAGGCGTTGTCGTGCCTTCTTCACAACACTGTCAATGTGTGTGGTCCATGTCAAGTCCTCGGATATGTAGGCTCCGAGGTACTTAAAGCTGTTGACTCTCTCAACCGGTGCCCCGTCGATGCTGAGGGGGCTGTAGTCCTTGACCCCCGACCTCCTGAAGTCCACAATCATCTCCTTTGTTTTGCTGACGTTCAGGGAGAGGCTGTTTTCCTGGCACCATCCCGCCAGGACCTTGACCTCTTCCAGGTAGGCCCTCTCGTCGTTGGCAGAGATCAGGCCCACCACCACTGTGTCGTCAGCAAATTTGACGATTGTATTGCTACTCCGCTGAGCCACACAGTCGTGTGTGTACAGGGAGTAGAGGAGGGGACTCAGAACACAGCCCTGGGGGGCCCCTATGTTGAGGGTGATGGATGAGGAGGTGCAGTTGCCTGCTCTCACCACCTGGGGTCTGCCAGTCAGGAAGTCCAAGACCCACTGGCAGAGGTCATAGCCCAAGCCCAGGTCCCTGAGCTTGGCTATGAGTATGGAGGGGACTATGGTATTGAATGCCGAGCTGTAGTCGATGAATAGCATTCTCACATAGTTCCCCTGCCTCTTGTCCAGGTGTGATGCTGCTGTGTGCAGCACATGGGATATGGCGTCCTCCGTGGACCTGTTGGGGCGGTATGCAAATTGCAGGGGGTCCATGTTGATGGGGAGGGAGGAGCAGATGTAGCCCTTTACTAGCTTCTCAAAGCACTTCATGGCTATGGAGGTGAGAGCTACAGGGCGGTAGTCGTTGAGGCAAGCAGGCTTGGATTTTTTGGGTACAGGGATAATAGTGGACTTCTTCAGGCAGGTGGGGATGACAGCCTGTTCTAAGGACAGGTTAAATATGTCAGTGAATACTGGGGCCAGTTGGTCGGCACAGACTTTTAGGACGCGGCCGGGGATGCCGTCCGGACCTGCTGCCTTCCTGATATTCACTTTTTTAAAGGTCCGCCTCACCTCATGCTCTGTTACCCTGAACACTGCGCCTCCATCAGCAGCCGACCCCCCCCCCCCCATTGCCGAGGCTTGTGAGCTGGTGTTGTTATTACCAGCATCAAACCTCGCATAGAAGGTATTGAGGTCATTTGCTAAGGAGATGTCACTGTTCAGTTTGAGGGAGGCGCCTTTGTAGTCTGTCATCGTTTTGAGCCCCTGCCACATAGCTCTAGAGTCAGCTTGTTCAAATTGGAGTTAAATTTTATCCCTGTAGCGCCGTTTGGCCTCTGACACTGTCCTCCTTACGTTGTATCGCGCCACCTTGTGGTCATTCATGTTGCCTGCCACTAGGCCGTCGTTGTATGCTTTGGTGCGCTCTCTCAGAGCTTCACGGACGGATTTGTCTACCCAGGGTTTTTGATTTGGGTAAACTTTCATTTTGGTAGTGGGGATTGTTTCTTTCACCCTAGTACAAACATAGTCCAGCACTGTCTCCGTGTAGACATTAATGTTATCTGTGTCGCGGAACACATTCCAATCTGTGTAGTGAAACACTGACCGGATCGTCTCCTCTGACGTCAAATCCCATTTCTGCACCTCTCGCGAGACTACGGGAGTACTTTTAATTCTCTGTTTGTACTTTGGTGAAAGAAAAATGGACGCGTGATCTGATTTACCAAAGCCACTATCAGAATGAGCCTTGTAGCCACCTTTAAATTGCGTGTAACAGTGATCTAGGATGTTACCGCCTCTGGTGTTGCAAGTCACATGCTGATAGAAGTCAGGCAATACCTTTCTCAGATTGGCGCTATTGAAATCTCCCAGCACCATAATGGCGGCGTTAACGTTAGCCACTTGTATTCTATTTACCTCGTCGTGTAGTCTGGAGAGCGCAACCTTGTTGCTGGCTTGCGGTGGAATATACACTCCGATCAGGACGATCGCCGTTAACTCCCTCGGGAGGAAGAAAGGACGACACTTGATGGTTATATATTCCAGTTCTGGGGAGCAGTGGTTGGATAATTCCTTCACGTTAGTTGGATCGCTCCAATTTTTGTTAAACATGAAGGCAATACCTCCTCCACGTTGTTTACCGGACTCTGATGACCGATCCTTGCGATGGATAAAGAAGTGATCCGCTGGTTGAATTGCGTGATCTGGGACGTCCAGTGTTAGCCATGTCTCGGTGAAGCAGAGGACGTTGCAGTCCCTAACGTCTCTTTGATATTGAATCCTTGCTCGGATGTCATCCAGTTTATTGTCAATTGATTGTACATTGGCTAGCAATATACTGGGCAGTGGTGTACGGTGGCGTCTGGATCTCAGCCTGTTACGGATCCCAGCCCTCTTTCCTCGTCGTCTTTTCCTGGGCTCTGGGAACAAAGGATCTGGTCCAAATCTCCGGAGAATCTCTTCAGGCCATTGATGCGGTACGGAAAGCTGTTCCAGTGAGTAATCCAGTTGGTAAGTTTCCCGTAATCCAATGTCTATGAGTGACTGACGGTCATATACATTAAATGCACCAACAGTTGGTACGAACAAAACTCTAAAAACTATAAATATTAACAAAAGTAAACACAGTCTCGACGGAGCGAACAGAAAGGCAGCCGGTCGGAGCAGCGCCATCTCTCTCTCTCTGTGTTTAGTCTACATGTCTAAGTCCCTTTCTCTATGTGTTTAGTCCACATGTCTAAGTACCTTTCTCTGTGTGTTTAGTCCACATGTTAACGTACCTTTCTCTATGTGGTTAGTACACATGTTAACGTACCTTTCTCTATGTGGTTAGTCTACATGTCTAAGTACCTTTCTCTGTGTGTTTAGTCCACATGTCTAAGTACCTTTCTCTGTGTGTTTAGTCCACATGTCTAAGTACCACTCTCTGTGTGTTTAGTCCACATGTTAACATACCTTTCTCTATGTGTTTAGTCTACATGGCTAAGTACCTTTCTCTCTGTGTTTAGTCCACATGTCTAAGTACATTTCTCTGTGTGTTTAGTCCACATGTCAACAAACCTTTCTCTATGAGTTTAGTCCACATGTCAATGCACCTTTCTCTATGTGTTTAGTCCACATGTCAACAAACCTTTCTCTATGTGTTTAGTCCAGATGTCTAAGTACCTTTCTCTGTGTGTTTAGTCCACATGTCTAAGTACCTTTCTATATGTCTTTAGTCCACATCTCAAAGTACCTTTCACTATGTGTTTAGGCCATATGTCTAAGTACCTTTCTCTGTCTGTTTAGTCCACATGTCTAAGTACCTTTCTCTATGTGTTTAGTCCACATGTTAACATACCTTTCTCTATGTGGTTAGTCTACATGTCTAAGTACCTTTATCTGTGTTTAGTCCACATGTCTAAGTACCTTTCTCTGTGTGTTTAGTCTACATGTCTAAGTACCTTTCTCTGTGTGTTTAGTCCACATGTTAACATACCTTTCTCTATGTGTTTAGTCCACATGTATAAGTACCTTTCTCTATGTGTTTAGTCTACATGTCTAAGTACCTTTCTCTGTGTGTTTAGTCCACATGTCTAGGTACCTTTCTCTATGTGTTTAGTCCACATGTCAATGTACCTTTCTATATGTGTTTAGTCTACATGTCAACAAACCTTTCTCTATGTGTTTAGTCCACATGTTAACATACCTTTCTCTATGTGTTTAGTCCACATGTCAACATACCTTTCTCTATGTGTTTAGTCCACATGTCTAAGTACCTTTCTCTATGTGTTTAGTCCACATGTCAACATACCTTTCTCTATGTGTTTAGTCCACATGTCAACATACATTTCTCTCTGTGTTTAGTCCACATGTAAACATACCTTTCTCTATGTGTTTAGTCCACATGTCAACATACCTTTCTGTCTGTGTTTAGTCTACATGTCTAAGTCCCTTTCTCTATGTGTTTAGTCCACATGTCTAAGTACCTTTCTCTGTGTGTTTAGTTCACATGTCTAAGTACCTTTCTCTGTGTGTTTAGTCCACATGTCTAGGTACATTTCTCTATGTGTTTAGTCCACATGTCAACGTACCTTTCTCTATGTGTTTAGTCCACATGTTAACATACCTTTCTCTATGTGTTTAGTCCACATGTCAACATACCTTTCTCTATGCGTTTAGTCCACATGTCAACATACATTTCTCTCTGTGTTTAGTCCACATGTCAACATACCTTTCTCTATGTGTTTAGTCCACATGTCAACATACATTTCTCTCTGTGTTTAGTCCACATGTCAACATACCTTGCTCTATGTGTTTAGTCCACATGTATAAGTACCTTTCTCTATGTGTTTAGTCCACATGTCTAAGTACCTTTCTCTGTGTGTTTAGTTCACATGTCTAAGTACCTTTCTCTATCCTGTTTAATCCACATGTCAACAAACCTTTCTCTATGAGTTTAGTCCACATGTCAATGAACCTTTCTCTATGTGTTTAGTCCACATGTCAACAAACCTTTCTCTATGTGTTTAGTCCATATGTCTAAGTACCTTTCTCTGTCTGTTTAGTCCACATGTTTAAGTACCTTTATATATGTGTTTAGTCTACATGTCTAAGTACCTTTCTCTGTGTGTTTAGTCTACATGTCTAAGTACCTTTCTCTGTGTGTTTAGTCCACATGTTAACATACCTTTCTCTATGTGGTTAGTCTACATGTCTAAGTACCTTTCTCTGTGTTTAGTCCACATGTCTAAGTACATTTCTCTGTGTGTTTAGTCTACATGTCTAAGTACCTTTCTCTGTGTGTTTAGTCCACATGTTAACATACCTTTCTCAGTGTGTTTAGTCCACATGTTAACATACCTTTCTCTATGTGGTTAGTCTACATGTCTAAGTACCTTTCTCTGTGTTTAGTCCACACTTCTAAGTACCTTTATCTGTGTGTTTAGTCTACATGTCTAAGTACCTTTCTCTGTGTGTTTAGTCCACATGTTAACATACCTTTCTCTATGTGTTTAGTCCACATGTTAACATACCTTTCTCTATGTGTTTAGTCCACATGTCTAAGTACCTCTCTCTATGTGTTTAGTCTACATGTCTAAGTACCTTTCTCTGTGTGTTTAGTACACATGTCAACATACCTTTCTCTATGTGTTTAGTCTACATGTCAACAACCCTTTCTCTATGTGTTTAGTCCACATGTTAACATACCTTTATCTATGTGTTTAGTCCACATGTCAACATACCTTTCTATATGTGTTTAATCCACATGTCTAAGTACCTTTCTCTGTGTTTAGTCCACATGTCAACATACCTTTCTCTATGTGTTTAGTCCACATGTCAACATACATGTATCTCTGTGTTTAGTCCACATGTCAACATACCTTTCTCTATGTGTTTAGTCCACATGTCAACATACCTTTCTCTCTGTGTTTAGTCTACATGGCTAAGTCCCTTTCTCTCTGTGTTTAGTCCACATGTCAACATACCTTTCTCTCTGTGTTTAGTCTACATGTCTAAGTCCCTTTCTCTATGTGTTTAGTCCACATGTCTAAGTACCTTTCTCTGTGTGTTTAGTCCACATGTTAACGTACCTTTCTATATGTGGTTAGTCCACATGTTAACGTACCTTTCTCTATGTGGTTAGTCTACATGTCTAAGTACCTTTCTCTGTGTGTTTAGTCCACATGTCTAAGTACCTTTCTCTGTGTGTTTAGTCCACATGTCTAAGTACCACACTCTGTGTGTTTAGTCCACATGTTAACATACCTTTCTCTTTGTGTTTAGTCCACATGTCTAAGTACCTTTCTCTATGTGTTTAGTCTACATGTCTAAGTACCTTTCTCTCTGTGTTTAGTCCACATGTCTAAGTACATTTCTCTGTGTGTTTAGTCCACATGTCAACAAACCTTTCTCTATGAGTTTAGTCCACATGTCAATGCACCTTTCTCTATGTGTTTAGTCCACATGTCAACAAACCTTTCTCTATGTGTTTAGTCCAGATGTCTAAGTACCTTTCTCTGTGTGTTTAGTCCACATGTCTAAGTACCTTTCTATATGTATTTAGTCCACATCTCAACGTACCTTTCACTATGTGTTTAGGCCATATGTCTAAGTACCTTTCTCTGTCTGTTTAGTCCACATGTCTAAGTATCTTTCTCTATGTGTTTAGTCCACATGTTAACATACCTTTCTCTATGTGGTTAGTCTACATGTCTAAGTACCTTTATCTGTGTTTAGTCCACATGTCTAAGTACCTTTCTCTGTGTGTTTAGTCTACATGTCTAAGTACCTTTCTCTGTGTGTTTAGTCCACATGTTAACATACCTTTCTCTATGTGTTTAGTTCACATGTCTAAGTACCTTTCTCTATGTGTTTAGTCTACATGTCTAAGTACCTTTCTCTGTGTGTTTAGTCCACATGTCTAGGTACCTTTCTCTATGTGTTTAGTCCACATGTCAATGTACCTTTCTCTATGTGTTTAGTCTACATGTCAACAAACCTTTCTCTATGTGTTTAGTCCACATGTTAACATACCTTTCTCTATGTGTTTAGTCCACATGTCAACATACCTTCCTCTATGTGTTTAGTCCACATGTCTAAGTACCTTTCTCTATGTGTTTAGTCCACATGTCAACATACGTTTCTATATGTGTTTAGTCCACATGTCAACATACATTTATCTCTGTGTTTAGTCCACATGTAAACATACCTTTCTCTATGTGTTTAGTCCACATGTCAACATACCTTTCTGTCTGTGTTTAGTCTACATGTCTAAGTCCCTTTCTCTATGTGTTTAGTCCACATGTCTAAGTACCTTTCTCTATGTGTTTAGTCCACATGTCTAAGTACCTTTCTCTGTGTGTTTAGTTCACATGTCTAAGTACATTTCTCTATGTGTTTAATCCACATGTCAACAAACCTTTCTCTATGTGTTTAGTCCACATGTCAATGAACCTTTCTCTATGTGTTTAGTCCACTTTCCAACGAACCTTTCTCTATGTGTTTAGTCCACATGTGTAAGTACCTTTCTCTGTGTGTTTAGTCTACATGTCAACAAACCTTTCTCTATGTGTTTAGTCCACATGGCTAAGTACCTTTCTATATGTGTTTAGTCCACATGTCTAAGTACTTTTCTCTATGTGTTTAGTCCACATGTTTAAGTACCTTTCTCTATGTGTTTAGTCCACATGTCTAAGTACCTTTCTCTGTGTGTTTAGTTCACATGTCTAAGTACATTTCTCTATGTGTTTAATCCACATGTCAACAAACCTTTCTCTATGTGTTTAGTCCACATGTCAATGAACCTTTCTCTATGTGTTTAGTCCACTTTTCAACGAACCTTTCTCTATGTGTTTAGTCCACATGTCTAAGTCCCTTTCTCTATGTGTTTAGTCCACATGTCTAAGTACCTTTCTCTATGTGTTTAGTCCACATGTCTAATTGCCTTTCTCTGTGTGTTTAGTCCACATGTCTAAGTACCTTTCTCTATGTGTTTAGTCCACATGTTAATGTACATTTCTCTATGTGGCTAGTCTACATGGCTAAGTACCTTTCTCTCTGTGTTTAGTCCACATGTCTAAGTACTTTTCTCTATGTGTTTAGTCCACATGTCTAAGTACCTTTCTCTATGTGTTTAGTCCACATGTCAACATACCTTTCTCTATGTGTTTAGTCCACATGTCAACATACCTTTCTGTCTGTGTTTAGTCTACATGTCTAAGTCCCTTTCTCTATGTGTTTAGTCCACATGTCTAAGTACCTTTCTCTATGTGTTTAGTCCACATGTCTAAGTACCTTTCTCTGTGTGTTTAGTTCACATGTCTAAGTACATTTCTCTATGTGTTTAATCCACATGTCAACAAACCTTTCTCTATGTGTTTAGTCCACATGTCAATGAACCTTTCTCTATGTGTTTAGTCCACTTTCCAACGAACCTTTCTCTATGTGTTTAGTCCACATGTCTAAGTACCTTTCTCTGTGTGTTTAGTCTACATGTCAACAAACCTTTCTCTATGTGTTTAGTCCACATGGCTAAGTACCTTTCTATATGTGTTTAGTCCACATGTCTAAGTACTTTTCTCTATGTGTTTAGTCCACATGTTTAAGTACCTTTCTCTATGTGTTTAGTCCACATGTCTAAGTACCTTTCTCTGTGTGTTTAGTTCACATGTCTAAGTACATTTCTCTATGTGTTTAATCCACATGTCAACAAACCTTTCTCTATGTGTTTAGTCCACATGTCAATGAACCTTTCTCTATGTGTTTAGTCCACTTTTCAACGAACCTTTCTCTATGTGTTTAGTCCACATGTCTAAGTCCCTTTCTCTATGTGTTTAGTCCACATGTCTAAGTACCTTTCTCTATGTGTTTAGTCCACATGTCTAATTGCCTTTCTCTGTGTGTTTAGTCCACATGTCTAAGTACCTTTCTCTATGTGTTTAGTCCACATGTTAATGTACATTTCTCTATGTGGCTAGTCTACATGGCTAAGTACCTTTCTCTCTGTGTTTAGTCCACATGTCTAAGTACTTTTCTCTATGTGTTTAGTCCACATGTCTAAGTACCTTTCTCTATGTGTTTAGTCCACATGTCAACATACCTTTCTCTATGTGTTTAGTCCACATGTCAACATACCTTTCTCTGTGTGTTTAGTCCACATGTCTAAGTACCTTTCTCTATGTGTTTAGTCCACATCTCAACGTACCTTTCTCTATGTGTTTAGTCCACATGTCATCATATCTTTCTCTATGTGTTTAATCCACATGACATTTTAGGTCACTGAAAATGTAAGTTTTTTCTTTGTTAAAATAAGTCCACATGTTAAAATAATAGCACTACACTCCGACGACAGCCATCACTAATTATTATATCATAGAGTGTCTGGTCCATAACATGGGTCTCCCGGTCCCTCCTGCTCTGCCCAAACAATCTTTTTGCCGAATATGTCCCTGAAACAATTAAAATAATCAACCAGTGCAGTAAGCAAATTTGGCTTGGTAAGATTTCTTTAAATATGTAAACATATCTAGGGTTCTCTCTCCTGATTGGATAAAGTAGGAAGGGATACCAGAACATGTATTTTGTGTTTACTGCAGAGCAGGAGGGACTGGGAGAACCATATTACTGACCAGACACTCTATATCAGTGATGCATGTTTACTGCAGAGTGGAGGGACTGAGAGACCCATCTTACTGACCAGACACTCTATATCAGTGATGACTGTTTACTGCAGAGTGGAGGGACTGGGAGACCCATGTTACTGACCAGACACTCTGTATCAGTGATGGCTGTTTAATGCAGAGTGGAGGGACTGAGAGACCCATGTTACTGACCAGACACTCTATATCAGTGATGTCTGTTTACTGCAGAGCAGAGGGACTGGGAGACCCATGTTACTGACCAGACACTCTATATCAGTGATGTCTGTTTACTGCAGAGCAGGAGGGACTGGGAGAACCATATTACTGACCAGACACTATATTAGTGATGACTGTTTACTGCAGAGTGGAGGGACTGGGAGACCCATCTTACTGACCAGACACACTATATCAGTGATGTCTGTCAGAATGTGGAGCTACTTAACACTTATCTTAACAAGAAAATACCACTTACAGCTAGGGTTGGGTACCGTTCACATTTGAACCGATACCGGTACCTGTGAATCGATACCGGTATCCGCCGGTACCTTTTTTCTGTACTTTAGTGTCTAAACATGTTATCTACCTACCTCAGTTGTAAAAAATGTGTCCACACTTCAAATGATTTATTATCATTATTATTTATTTAGAACAATTTGTTAATATATATAATATATAATATTGCAGCGAGCGTTGTCTGCATCTTGCTTTGTTAAGTGTAACCACACTTGCGACCGTTTCCGGCTTGACATTGCCCCGACTGCTTTGTTGTTGTTGAATCAAATCAAATCCTAGGTAAGCGTGTATTGTGTGCGTAGACGTTGACGTGAACGTGCGGCACACTCCATAAGTTTCGTTTTGCGGTAAACGAAACGTTGACGTCAACAAACAGACTTTTTTGCATTACCGACATTTAGCACCGGTGGATCTCACGTGAACTGGTACTCGGTAGTACCGACGTGATTCGGTCGATACCCTTAAGAGTACCGGATTCGGTACCCATCCCTACTTACAGCACCTTTAAACAATGGAAAGGGGGTGAAAAAAATCCCATTTTAAAAAGACCCTGTGTACGTGTGTCCTACAAAAGCCTCAGTGCTGCGTGGTGACTGGCTGGGTCCTCGCGGTCTCCGTGGTCCTCCCAGCAGTGCTGCGTGGTGACTGGCTGGTCTCTCGCGGTCTCCGCGGCCCTCCCAGGCCACCTGATCCAGCTCCTCTGGCCTCGCCTGAGTAATGTCAGGGCTCTGTTACATCATCTCCAGAGGCGGCTGAATGCCAGAAATGTTCTCCGCCATGTGCACTCCATCCTCGACCCCCCACCCCTCTCCTCCATCTCCATCAGCCCCCGTGTCCCCAGGCACTGTTGCTCCGACATGCGCAGAGAGAACAAGCATTAACCTTTGAGGATAGGGCTTCATATATAGATATATACACAGCATATATATATATATATATATATATATTTTTTTTTTCAAGGGGAAGGTAAAATAGGGCATCTGTTGCAATTGATTTTTCCAACATCTGCTCTGAGTCAGTGGCCTAGTCTTCAGAGTGTCATATTTCCTGGCTCTCTCTGCGCCACAGTTTTTATTTTATTATTTTTTAGTGTTTTCTTTTTTCAACTCGAGATACTTGTCGCCAGGGGGGCCGTTATTAAACGTTGCATTTTTGAGAAACTGCGACACTTTCTCTCTCTTTTATTCCCACTCTCTACCGCCCCCCCCCCCCAACTTCTCCTCCCTCCCCCCTCTCCATAATTTCAACCCCCTCTCTGCCTAGTCATAAAAAGAAATACAGAACGACGCGTGATTATAGCCTCCGTCTCGACAGAGTTTGCTCCGAAAAGCCTGCAGCCGGCGTTTTGACATTCACACCTAAAGCCCGGAGTGTTGTTATCACGCACAGTTGTCCGTTTGATCAACGGTCCAGTAATTCCCTCCTTAATGATGCCGTTGTCCTCTCTTCTCTTCATGGGTGTTAAGTTTTATCGCGTAATAGCCCGGCTTTTACGCTACACTAAGTTTGCCTTTATGGTTGTTCATAAACATTGACCAGAAACTGCGAATTTTTACGTCCCGAGCATTTCTTTCTTTTTTTTCTTATTTTAATGCAAAGTAAAACAAGGTGCTTGAAATTGCCTCTATATCCAGGTCCCTGACCACGACGCGCGGATGAGTGGACACATCGCGGATACGTGAAAGTCACTAAAAGGCCTCTGAATGGAACGCCGGCCTCCTTTATTAAGCCTTGGCGTCACGGCGATGGGTCATATCTGTGGTTTATCCCGCAGCCGCACGCTCTCAACCACATCTCGCTGGACACAAACAAGCCCATTTAGGTCTGAGTAGAAATTGCTCTTTGGAAATGGAAATGTTAGTCCCCTGCGCCTAAGAAGGAGAAACGGTACACTTACCGGTTACAAAGGTTTGACCCACAAATGTAACGTTTGGGGTTTTGCTCTCATCAGGGAGCAAAGCCCTAGCGTTACCTGGCGGTAATTGAACTGTCTATCTGCCCTGATTGCATTCATTGGCACCTGGTGTGTCTAGTGGCTTTATATGCTCTTCCTTGTTACTACTGAGACTGTGAGTCGATCGCCAAACACCCTCGATTATCGTGTTTAGTATTACGTTTATCCCGTTTTGGAGATGTTGCTTTCTCTCCTTTATTTTCCCCTGTTTATTGTTTTGTTTACTTTGTGTGTTTAACATGTTTTGGAGATGGAGATGTATCCCCTTTTGTTTATTCATACGCATGTGCACTCAAAATAAAAGAGTATTCCTTTGATTGAAAACCTACACCTGCATCCCGTCTTCTCTGTTCTGCACTGCACCTGGGGCCAACACACCGACCAAACCGTAACACACGAAATTAAACTACATTTAATTTCATTTCATTTAAAAGCTTTCAAGATTCAAGATTCAAGATTCAATCGTTTTATTTCAAACCACAGTGTTAGTTTGGCTACATTTACCATTGTCCGGAAAAACAATAAAACAGCCAAAAACTATACACTGTTTGAAAAGGAGATGGAAGAAGCAAAGCTTATATGTTTCCATCCCCCATCAATAACTATATACTTCAGCAAGTATGACACGATTACCAATACATATAATACCATACAATTTGCAAATACTTCAACTACACACAACACAATCACACATGCACACATACACACACACACACACACACACACACACTAGACTATACTCTCATGTCACCCTTCAAATCATTCTCATATAATACGTTGGTCTTCCTCCCTGGTGTATTTTGTGAACACCATCATTTTGAATTTCCTCTTTAATATATTTATGGATTGACTAGATTTGATCTCCTCCTCCAGATTATTCCACAAGGTAACTCCACACAGAGAAATACACATAGCCTTCCTGGTTAGTCTTGAAGATTGCTGTTCCAGTTTGAGTTTCCCTCTAAGGTTATATCTTTGGAGTCCAGCTCTCTCACAGAACAATTTCTGTATCTTGTCAGGAAGGCTGTGGTGAATGACTCTGTACATGAACTGGGCAGTTTTGTAATCCACCAGATTTATAATTTCAGAACTGAAAGTTTTAAAAACAAAGAATTTGTATGTGCTTTGTAGCTCTCATTTGTTACAATCCTAATTGCTCTTTTTTGGAGCATAACCAAAGGAAGTAGGTTGGTTTCATAGGTATTTCCCCACACCTCAACACAATAATTCAAATATGGAAGGACCAAAGCATTATATAAGATAACAGAAGATTGTTGGTTCAGCCAATACCTTGACCTCCACATAATACCCACACTCTTTGAAATCTTTGTTCTTACATGGCTTATGTGAGGCTTCCAACAATTTTTTTCATTTATGATCACTCCTAAAAAAGTGGTTTGCTGTACTCTTTCAATAACGGTATCATCTATCGTAACTTGGATCGGTGTGTCATAATTACGATTTCCAAAAATCATTAGTTTTGTTTTGTTCAAGTTTAGAGACAATCTGTTTTTGTCAAACCACTTTTTTAATTTGACCAATTCAGTCATGGTTTCATTCAGAATCTGTTGTAAACTCTCACCAGAGCAAATCATATTTGTATCATCTGCAAATAGCACAAATGTCATTGTTTCAGATACTTTACAGATATCATTAATGTACAAAAGAAACAAAACTGGACCCAGAATTGAACCTTGTGGTAAGCCACACCTAATATTCCTGTTTCTTGAGATGGCACTGCCCATTTGTACAAATTGATTCGTTACTCAAGTAACTTTTAATCCATTCCAATGCTATACCCCTAATGCCATATCTTTCCATCTTTTTAATTAAAATACTATGGTAAATCGTATCGAAAGCTTTTTGAAGGTCAATAAAAATTCCCAGTACATGGTGTTTTTTGTCAATTGAAGTTGTTATTTCCTCTATTAGCTCAATGAGGGCCATGGTAGTGGATCTATTCCGCCTGAAGCCATATTGGCTATCAATCAGCAATTTGTGTTTCTCAATGAACTCTTCAAGTCTTTTTACATAAATCTTCTCCAGAATCTTAGAAAATTGGGAAAGCAGAGAAACCGGCCTATAATTTGTAAACTGGTGTTTGTCCCCCGTTTTAAATATTGGTAATACTTTAGCAGTTTATCAAACGAGGAAATATTCCCGATTGTAACGACAAATTACAGATATGTGTGAATGTGTAACGCTTGGTGTGCTATTGAAGAAGAGAGCACAGTTAGCAGACAAGGGAGAATGAACGTAGGCAGAAACGAGGAGCGATGCTTGAAGAAGGGTGTTTACTTCTTATCCAAACGTAAATACAAAACAACACTACTAATAACACAATGACGGAAAACAAGAAAACGACAGAAGTATACAGGACTCACTAGACATCAACGGGGAAGGCAGGCACGACACGGGGAACACACAGGATACTGGAGGAAATGTCGCCACAAGGAATTGAGGAAAGACAGACACCTATATACCCACACTAATTGATAATCAACAACACCTGGCCAACACAGAATCACAACATACACAATGACAGTAAAGCAATGACAAACTAAACAACAACTAGACACTACTGCAATGACACACTAAACACAACTAGACACTAAGGCAATGACACACAACAACTCAACAGGGGTGTAACATCAAACACAGACAGGGATGGCCCAGCATAACATAATATTACAAATCATATCAACAATGTGCAACCAACACAAAATGGCCGACCGCACCATCGGGCTTAGGTCAGCAGAGGGAGCAATGTCAGGAGGAGAGCACTGTCCAATGTTATTCTCCTGCCGGTCAGCAGGACCGGCCCTTGGGTCGTAACAGTACCCCCCTCTCAACGGGGGGCTTCCAGACCCCCGAGAACAACATCTGCACCCAGGCGAGGGAGGAAGCCGGAACCCCGGAGGGGGCCCAAGGAGAGGACCTGGAGACCAGGAGCCGGGAGACAGAGCGAAAACCCCAGGAGGGGCATAGCAGCCAGGGGGGCTGAAAACAGGCACAGACGCCCGGAGAGGGGTGGAGGGGAAGGGAAGAGAGGCCCGGAGAGGGGGGGTGGGGAAGGGAGCAGCGGGCCGACGAGGGGGGGTGGGGACGGGCACCGAGACCCGGGGAGGGGGGCTGGACCTGGGAACAGAGGCCCGACGAGGGGGGGTAGGAACAGGTGCTGAAGCCCGGGAAGGGGAGCTGGACCCCGGAGCAGGATCCCGGACGAGAACCCCTCCAGCCGCCCGACTAGGAACCGGTTCAGGGGAGCCGGAACGGAGGGGCGGCGGCGGCGACCCCCGGAGCAGGATCCAGCGTAGACCACGGCGAAGACCACGGCGAAGACCACGGCGAGGACCAGGACGCCGGTCACGGCGTGGGGGTGGACCAGACGGGAAGCCAGGACCAGTCGAGGAGCCGGAGCCCAGCGTTGCAACCGGACCAGTTGTAGAGGCTGGGCTGGGCGTGGAGAGCCAGTCCGGTCTCGGCGGCGATGCGTGGCGTAGAGGCTGGGCTGGTCGTGGAAGCCGGAGGGGGAGTGATGACAGCCGGGGCTACACCGAGCGGAACCAGGCTGGCAGCGACGGCCGGGTCAGCTGTGGAGGCCTCATCTGCTGCACCAGCCATGCAAGCTGTAGGGTCTGTGTCAGCTGGGAGAGTCTGGCTAGCTACAGAGGCTAAGCTAACAGTAGGGCCTGGGTTAGCTGTGGAGGCCTCATCTGCTGCACTAGCCACGCAAGCTGTAGGAGTGACGCTAACGGGCGGAGCTACGCTAGCTGGGGATGCACGGTTAGCTACCAGAGAGATGCTAACGGGCGGAGCTGCGTTAGCTGGGGATGCACGGTTAGCTACCGGAGAGATGCTAACGGGCGGAGCTGCGTTAGCTGGGGACGCACGGTTAGCTACAGGCTCTAGGCTGACCGTGAGTTGAATGCTAGTCGGCTGGCTAGCTGCGGGGGAAAAGCTAGCAAGCGGGACCAGACTGGTGGGTAGGGTACTAGGGATCGGCATAAACCCTTCCATGAGGGCGGAGACGTGGTCGGCCATAACCCGCATCGCAGGCGCCTGTGTCGGGCTCTCTCTTGCAACCCTGTCGATCGTCTGGAGCCAGAACACCCACTTGGCAGGCGTGTACTGCTCCAGATTACCGTCCATCAAGTTTTGAAGGATAACAAAAGTATCTACCACCTTGCCTGCTGTGCGTTTGATTGGTGGCGACATTCTGTAACGCTTGGTGTGCTATTGAAGAAGAGAGCACAGTTAGCAGACAAGGGAGAATGAACGTAGGCAGAAACGAGGAGCGATGCTTGAAGAAGGGTGTTTACTTCTTATCCAAACGTAAATACAAAACAACACTACTAATAACACAATGACGGAAAACAAGAAAACGACAGAAGTATACAGGACTCACTAGACATCAACGGGGAAGGCAGGCACGACACGGGGAACACACAGGATACTGGAGGAAATGTCGCCACAAGGAATTGAGGAAAGACAGACACCTATATACCCACACTAATTGATAATCAACAACACCTGGCCAACACAGAATCACAACATACCCAATGACAGTAAAGCAATGACAAACTAAACAACAACTAGACACTACTGCAATGACACACTAAACACAACTAGACACTAAGGCAATGACACACAACAACTCAACAGGGGTGTAACATCAAACACGGACAGGGATGGCCCAGCATAACATAATATTACAAATCATATCAACAATGTGCAACCAACACAAAATGGCCGACCGCACCATCGGGCTTAGGTCAGCAGAGGGAGCAATGTCAGGAGGAGAGCACTGTCCAATGTTATTCTCCTGCCGGTCAGCAGGACCGGCCCTTGGGTCGTAACATGAATGGTTCTACAAATCCTTCCGCTACGTTCTTAATCACAGTCATGTCAATATCATTCCAATCCGTTGATGTTTTGTTTTTACAGTTCCTGAGTATGGCCATGATTGCATTTCCATCTGTTGGAGTAAGAAACATGGAGCTTTGATTTCTATGGATTGAGTCTTCTACACCCACTATCGGATCGCTTTCTGTGATTTTTTCAGCTAGACTAGGTCCAACCCCTACAAAGAACGTGTTAAAGCCATCGGCCACTTCCTCCATATTACTAATTTTCCTGTCGTCCTCAATGAAGTAATTTGGATACAGTCCACCTTTTGGCCCTTTTCTTATTATGTCATTAAGCACTTTCCAAATACCCTTACTATCATGTTTATTCCTTTCTAGTAAGTTGGCATAAAAAACCTTTTTACAATTCCTCATAATATTGGTTAGTTTGTTTTTATATAGTTTATATTTCAATTCAGACTCATCCGTCCTATTTGTAATAAATTGCTTATACAAAAGGTTTTTCTTTTTACTGGCGTTCATCAGACCCTTGGTTAACCAGGGTTTTGTACAGTAATTTTTCCTGTTACACTTGACTAATGGGCAATGCTTATTATACAGATTCATGAATATATCCAGAAAGGACTCATAAGCAGCATCAGTGTCTTGTTCTAGGTACACAGTTTCCCAATGCTGGGCCATTAACTCATTCTTAAGGGCATTCATTGAACTATCAGTCTTGACCCGTATATATTTGGGTGCAGTGTCTGTTCTATTCTTTTTGTAATTAACTTCATACACCATAAACACAGGTAAATGGTCCGAAATGTCATTGATTAATAATCCACTAATGGTGTTACCAAAACTGTTACAAAATATGTTATCTATTAGAGTAGCGCTATGGGAAGTTATTCTACTGGGTCTGATAATGTTTGGAAGCAAACTCATACTGAACATTGAATCAATAAATGCTTCTGTTGTTTTATGATGCTTGGCCTTTAATAAATCAATGTTGAAGTCACCACATAAAAATAAGTCCTTTTGACCGTGACTTGAAAATAATGTCTCCATCCACTCGGTAAATTCTACAGCGTTCGTCCCTGGCTCCCTGTAAATACAACTCACAATAATGTTTTTTCTTTTTTCCATTTGGATTTCAACTGTTACACATTCAAATAGATCGTCCACGGCCCTTGACATATCGTTAACCTTTTTACAGCACAGATTACTATCAATGTACAATACCACCCCTCCTCTGTCTTTGCTGTTTCTATTTACCCAAAACATTTCATAACCACACATGTTAAAATCTAAGTAATTGTCAGGCTTCAGCCAAGTCTCAGAAATAGCTATAATACTGAATGGTTTTTCAAATTCCTTTAGATAACTTTTTATGGAATCAAAGTTTCTGGGAAGGCTTCTACTGTTAAAATGAATCAGTGATATGTTGTTTGCCACATTGATCTTACTGTTGAATTGACTGGCGGTGTAATATTGGCATTCGTTATTTGACATTGTAAAAAAATTGTTGTCCGGGTCTATTTCATTGACCTGTGTATGGGATTTATAGTCTGTGTACTCAAAACTGTCAAATTTAGCTTCAAGGCAATCAGAATCAAAATCAATAATGATGGGAGTATCGTTCTCTATGTCGTCCCCTTGCGAGGACGGGCAATCACTGTCATCTGCACTGGCCATGATGTAAAACTGAACCAATGCACATGGGGAGAGTAATCAGGGAGCGTCTCTGACTAGTACCGAGACAGAGAGTATAGCCTACACACTTCACACACACATTCATACACGTACACATACAAAACAAAAGGAAAATAAAAAATAAAACTGCTTGGTTACTAAATGAACCAGCCATGGCTTAGGTGGTCTAAATCTTACCACCACTTCTGCTCAGTCTGAATCGATAAAAGGAAAGGAAATATAGCTAAACGAATGACGCAATATAATGCTCAAATTAGGTTTAATTAAATTAAATCAATTTAAATTAAATCGCCCCTTTATAGGCTGAGCTCATACAGCTTTGAGAGTTCGGGACAAGGACTGTCATTTACAGCTTTGGCAATAAATCAAAGACTGACAAACGATGTCTCCACATTGAAGGGAAACTTTAGTAAACACTCACTCAGGAGGACGAGTACACTTCAGGTCTCTGGTATGTTTAACTTGTTGAATTCAGGGAAGAGTTCGCTGATGTTGGCAGCAAGACGGCCTCTGCCTCCTCGTGAGAGTTGAATTTCTTCCATTTGCCATCCATCTTTACTTCAAGTGTACTGCCACGCAGGGCATACTCTAACCCCCTTTCCCGCAGTTTCTTCTTTACGGTGATGAAACTTCGGCGTTTGTCATGCATTGCCTTGCTGTAGTCGGGAAAAATATAGACACGATTTCCCATGTAAAGCAAGTCCTTCTTCTCTCTAGCAAGACTCATGATCCTGGCTCTATCCTGGTACCTGTAGAATTTAATGAGGATGTGCCGATGTCTGGGGTTGGTGTCTCTCTTGCTGTGACTCTGGTCCCTCTGGCTGTCGGATCCAGCATCGTCATCGTTGGACTCCAGCCGACCAATTCGGTGTGCCGTTGCAATGGCCAGGGGCTCCGGAAAGTAATTTTTCCCCAGAAGCTCGGGAATCAGTAGCGACATAAACTGGGTGACGTCTATACCCTCGCGGCCCTCTGTAATGTTCACAAAGCGCAGATTCAGAGCCCTGTTCCTGTTCTCAGAGTTCTCTCTCTCTGTGAGCAGATAATCCACCTTTTTTTCGAGCTGTTTTATGCGCTTCATTTGATCCTGTGTATTGTCTTCAATGGCACTGACCCGTGTCTCCAGCTCGGATACGTGATCCCCCAAAGTGTCCAGTTTTGTCTGGATTACCTCCAGTTTGTTGTATATGGGGTCCACCTTAGAATCCAATTTGGTGCTGAATCCCTGAATAGCCCTCCACAGTGTCTCCAGGTTGATTTCCACCGGCACCGCCACCTCCATCAGGCTCGTCATGACGCCGATTGATTACAGGTGAGCTCGGTGTGTGTAGGCCGACAGCCGACGCGCCCCTGTCAAAACACTGGCAGATGCAAGAAAAAACACCGTTTTGCTTCAGACAAGGAAGACTATTGAAGTTCAAATTAATTCAGGATCAAAATTAAAAGAGTGAATGTCAAAGTTTGGCTAAAAGTTCATCATATTGGACTGAGCATTTTCGTGCTGCCTCACACCGCCACCATCCACAGACACAGCTGTCTCCAATCAGTGGCACCTTTATTTCAACTCGTGAGACACTGAGGACACCCTCGTCTACAGCGACGACAAGCTCACACGACAAGACACAGTTTATCAGCTATTCCATATTATATAGACACAATAAACAATACACTCTAAAAAATCTGCTAAGACGGTTACAAGTCGACACACCATGGTGGGAATAAAAGAGAAACAGTGAGAGGGGCTACTGTACTCCTACTGAACCAGCTGAACAGAGAGACTAAGGCTCAGCTTCTTCGCCCAGTCCATCAGAACACTGAACACTGATCTCTCCACACACAAGCACTAGATCCACAAAGAATGGATTGCACAGAGCAAGTTGCACCCTTACTTACAATTCATTATGAATTGAAAATGGGGGACCCTGATGTAAACAAGACGAAAGTCTTTCTCTGGTCTGCATCCCCTTAACAATTGTGTGTATTGAGCCGTACTGTATTGTACCCATTCTGCAATCTGTTAATAAAACGTTCATTCAATCAATCAATCTGCACGGTGATTGATTGAATGAAAATGTTATTAACAGATTGCAGAATGGGTACAATACAATCCGGCTCAATACACAAAATTGTTAAGGGGATGCAGACCAGGGAAAGACTTTTGTCTTGTTTACATCAGGGTCCCCCATTTTCAATTCATAATGAATTTTAAGTAAGGGTGCAACTTGCTCCCTGCAATCCATTCTTTGTGGATTTTGGTGTTAATGGCATGCTTTATTGGGGTGTGTGTCTTGGATGGGGATGTGCTAGGGATTGATGTGTGAGGTGTTCGAGGGACTGACTGTTCCGGGGGGGTTCACATGCCTTCGAGCGACATTGTACTTTTGTACTTATTTTATGCCTATTCTTAAATCTGCACGTTTACATTGCACTACTTTTAATGTCTTTTATACCTATTATTATGTCTGAAATTCAAGCAATTTTTTTTTGTCAATTTGTGTGCTGATTTAATGCCAATGTTAATTTTATACTAATTGCTGTGGTGCACTCTGGACTGCGGTCCATGTGTGAGGAGTACTATATAGATAGTTTATTTTTTTTATTATTATCTTTTCCCCCCTCCTTTTTCCAATTTTTCTCCCATCCCACTGTTAGTTGTTATGCCAATTCCCAATCCCCTTCCTGGTCGTTGCGCACCCCCTCCTACTGTTGGTCCAGGAGGCCGGAGACGATCACATGCTTTCTTCCGATACATGTGCAGCCAGCCGGCAGACAGCCGGCAGCCAGCCTGGCAGCGCGGACTCTCACTGGGAGAGTGTAACGTGTGGAAGGTCACACTACCTCCCTCCAGATCCTTCCCTCGCTGTGCAGGCGCCCCGACCGAACTGTAGAAGTCGCTGTTTACAACGACCAGGACCCACCCTTGCTGGCTTCCCACCCACTGACACTGCCAATTGTGTCAGCATGGACGACCGACAAGCCGGAGGTACCGCTGGCAGTTGGATTCGATCCCACTGTCTCCGCGGTGGTAGGCAGACGCTTAGTCCGCTGCGCTACCCGGCCGCCCTACTATATAGATAGTTATTAATATTTATTATTGTTATATTGTAGAAATGTGTGCATTGAAATGTCTGTAAAGTCTCGACTACATTGAAAATGAGCGTGACCTCAATTGAAATTTCGAGAATAAATAAAGGTTGATGATGATGATGACATGAACACACACATACACACACACACAACACACATTCTGCACTCGCTCACACACAAACGCACCACAGGTCACCTTAAACACAGAAAAGAAAGAAAAAAAATATCACTTTAAGGAAAGAACTTGTTGTGGTTCTTGTATAGTATAGTTAGTAATAGCAATTATAGCATAGGGACAGAGTAAAACTGTATATTGTATAGTAGTGTACATAGGACCCAGTGCCTTTAATTCGTAGCTCAACATTGTATTGCATTTATCTCAGGACTTTTAACATGTCTTTTTATCATGTCTATTTTATGTCTTTTTATTATCTTCTACTTATTTTATTTACTATTGTATTCTTGCACAATCGAAGCAGGCATGGCCACCTGCATTTCACTGTATGCCCTGGTATGTATGTGATAAATAAACCTTGAATCTTGAATCTGTCCTCCAAATAGAAAGTAGGATTAGCTGTTCTGTTTGCTAAGGAACTGGACAAACACGAACATGCAGTGTTATGAGGACTGTTCCAGCACCACAGGACTTCATACTACTATAGCAGAACTGGAAGATTCTGTGTCTAGCAGTGTTGTTGTACTCGAGTCCAAGTCCTGGACAGATTTTCAGGACTCGTGACTTGACTTGGATTTGAACACTGATGACTCAGACTCGGACTTGGACTCGAGCATTGACTGTATTCGGACTCTGAAGGTGCAGACGAGGACTTGCACTTGTTAATTCATAAATATATATTTTTTTATATGTTCTAATCATTTGGCATAAGATATTGATGGCCAGTGCATTTGTTTGGCTATTGTTTCACAAGGTAAATAAATGGTGACCGCTGTGTCATTTATGTTTAATGTAGACCTTTTTTTATTTGTATGTCAGCTCTTTGACTGCCAGAGTGGAGTGGATTCTCCTGAGTGATCTCCTGAGTGATCTCATCTGTGATCTCCTGAGTGATCTCCTGAGTGATCTCCTATGTGATCTCCTGAGTGATCTCCTGGGTGATCTCCTTAGTGATCTCCTGAGTGATCTCCTCTGTGATCTTCTGAGTGATCTCCTGAGTGATCTCCTCTGTGATCTCCTGAGTGATCTCCTGGGTGATCTCCTGAGTGATCTCCTCTGTGATCTCCTGAGTGATCTCCTGAGTGATCTCCTGGGTGATCTCCTGAGTGATCTCCTATGTGATCTCCTGAGTGATCGCCTCTGTGATCTCCTGAGTTATCTCCTGAATGATCTCCTGAGTGATCTCCTCTGTGATCCCCTGAGTGATCTCCTGAGTGATCTCCTCTGTGATCTCCCGAGTGATCTCCTGGGTGATCTCCTGGGTGATCTCCTCTGTGATCTTGTGAGTGATCTCCTGAGTGATCTCCTATGTGATCTCCTGAGTGATCTACTGAGTGCTCTCCTGGGTGATCTCCTCTGTGATCTCCTGGGTGATCTCCTCTGTGATCTCCTGAGTGATCTCCTGAGTGATCTCCTGGGTGATCTCCTCTGTGATCTCCTGAGTGATCTCCTCTGTGATCTCCTGAGTGATCTCCTCTGTGATCTCCTGAGTGATCTCCTGAGTGATCTCCTCTGTGATCTCCTGAGTGATCTCCTGAGTGATCACCTTGGTGATCTCCTCTGTGATCTCCTGAGTGATCTCCTCTGTGATCTCCTGAGTGATCTCCTCTGTGATCTCCTGAGTGATCTCCTGAGTGATCTCCTCTGTGATCTCCTGAGTGATCTCCTGGGTGATCTCCTCTGTGATCTCCTCTGTGATCTCCTGGGTGATCTCGTGAGTGATCTCCTCTGTGATCTCCCGATTGATCTCCTGAGTGATCTCCTCTGTGATCTCCCGAGTGATCTCCTGAGTGATCTCCTCTGTGATCTCCTGAGTGATCTCCTGAGTGATCTCCTCTGTGATCTCCTGAGTGATCTCCTGAGTGATCTCCTCTGTGATCTCCTATGTGATCTCCTCTGTGATCTCCTGGGTGATCTCCTCTGTGATCTCCTCTGTGATCTCCTGAGTGATCTCCTGGGTGATCTCCTGAGTTATCTCCTGGGTGATCTCCTGAGTGATCTCCTCTGTGATCTCCTCTGTGATCTCCTCTGTGATCTCCTCTGTGATCTCCTGGGTGATCTCCTGAGTGATCTCCTCTGTGATCTCCTCTGTGATCTCCTGAGTGATCTCCTGGGTGATCTCCTGAGTATTCTCCTGAGTGATCTTCTCTGTGATCTCCTCTGTGATCTCCTGGGTGATCTCCTGGGTGATCTCCTGAGTATTCTCCTGAGTGATCTCCTGAGTGATCTCCTGAGTATTCTGCTGAATGGTCTCCTGGGTGATCTCCTGAGTATTCTCCTGAGTGATCTCCTGGGTGATCTCCTGAATATTCTCCTGAGTGATCTCCTGAGTGATCTCCTGAGTATTCTCCTGAGTGATCTCCTGAGTGATCTCCTGAGTATTCTCCTGAGTGATCTCATGAGTGATCTCCTGAGTATTCTCCTGAGTGATCTCCTGAGTGATCTCCTGAGTGATCTCCTGAGTGATCTCCTGGGTCATCTCCTGAGTATTCTCCTGGGTGATCTCCTGAGTGATCTCCTGAGTATTCTCCTGAGTGATCTCCTCTGTGATCTCCTGAGTATTCTCCTGAGTGATCTCCTGAGTATTCTCCTGAGTGATCTCCTCTGTGATCTCCTGAGTGATCTCCTGAGTGATCTCCTGAGTATTCTACTGTGTGATCTCCTGAGTATTATCCTGAGTGATCTCCTCTGTGATCTCCTGAGTGATCTCCTGAGTGATCTCCTGGGTGATCTCCTGAGTATTCTCCTGAGTGATCTCCTGAGTGATCTCCTGAGTATTCTCCTGAGTGATCTCCTGAGTATTCTCCTGAGTGATCTCCTGAGTGATCTCCTGAGTATTCTCCTGAGTGATCTCCTGAGTGATCTCCTCTGTGATCTCCTGAGTGATCTCCTGGGTGATCTCTCTTAGGCTCCAGCGACGGCTTTAAAAAAGACAGACTGTTCCTTTGCCTAAAACAACAACAAAGGAACCATGTGGTCCCGCAGCCTTCTGTTGCCGTCGCAGCTCGCAAAGATGGCGGCCGCCAAACCGCTCGCCGCTCCCAGTGAAGCCTCCGCGATCTGATCCTGCCTCCTATATTATATCTGCAAGTCAAATGCTGCTGGGGATGATGTGCAGAGAGGAGACCAGATGGTGCGTCTGCCTCAGCCTGCTATTCCCAAGCCCATCAACAGAGCCATTTCTCTGCCCCCCCCCCCCCCCCCCCTCCCCACAACAAATAATCTCAAAATATTTACAATTCTCAAGCTGTTTCAGGCCCTGTTTAGACGGAAACGCTAGCAGGTGCATCCGCAAAAATATTTTTTCGGATGTGCCTTTCGTTTATACGGAAACAGCGTTTTTACGGGGTGAAACCGTAAAAAAGTGAGACCACCTTCCAGGGTGGAATTCCTAGAAACGATAAACCTTTGCGCTATCATCTAAACTGTCAAACCGCATAAAACGATGACGAAAGGGTTGTCAAGGCTCTCGTTGTGCGTACTGCTTACATCACAGGCATGCGCCAGTAGCCTAGAAGCGTAAACAAAGCATGTCTGATTCTATCCATGGCGATCACCTGAAGGCTACATTGGCAGTACTTTTAAAGACACAAGAATCTGTCCCGCGGCTATCACAACTATTAGTACTGGACCCACTGTCTGTGAGTGACTCTGCTTTGGTCCAATCACATTCCCCACCCACAGTCTGCGAATCAGAGGCAGAGTAGGGCGGGTCTTCACAGCACGTCATGTGACTTATGCGCCAATCGTGTGACAGTGGGGCTCCGTCGTCTCGAGTGGTTACAGCGTCGTCTGCATGCAGAATTCCATCCCAAAACGCTAGTCTAAACGCAAAATTAAAAGTGAGACCGCAAGACGACTTTTGCGGTTTCTGTTCAGACTCTCTCCGTCTAAACGTAGCCTCAGATGAACCAATTTGCACATTTATTGAATGAATTCATAATTAAAAGAACAAGGTAAAAAGGCCTTACTGTGCTCACATATTTCTGGCAATTCAGATGTTTTTAGAATGAGTAGGTCAGATGGTGGCTTCCACTACTGTATTCCCAGGCAGGGCCGTAGCCGGGATTCTGTTATTTTTTATATGTCGAGGTCACAAGTCGTACACCCCTCTACGTGTTCCCCCTCTAGAAGATTTCAAATACTTTAGTATAAATCTACACAATTTACTGCATTTCGTGAGCGTCTAATAATCACTTAGGAAAATAATGTTGCGACAACACCTAGAAGATTAGAGTCCAAACGATTGCAGGTATGTCACAAATAATGGTAATTTTTTTTTAATTATTTTTCCGTTCCGTTTCTTATTGCATTGAAATCACTTTCATTGTCAAACAGATTGAGCAGAGGAGTGACAGCAGTTTCTTTCAGGTTTTGCCCTTAACACATTCTGCGCCATGCAGTATGCCCATCTTATACCACTCTCTGCCACTGCTGTAACCCTATGGAGTGGCTCACCTTCTTTGCAGAGCTATAACTTTTTAAATATTATAGCTATATCGACATTACTATGGACCATTCAACATCGGGTATCTATCGTTCCGGATGTGGGAACGTTATATTTTTCCATTCATACATTGTCGTGTTAGTACCGTCGTATATAAGTATGTTTTTAGACTGTATAGCAGTAATTCCTAGAATGCGCGTTATAGGCCCCGACGCGTATTACACAGAATCGTTTGGCGTTTTGTTCCTATACACGCTATATTAAAAAATTCAAATGCATATGATCTCTATACATTATGCTCAATCATGCGTGAAGGAAAGGGGGGGGGGGGGTCGTTTATGATTCCTTGATTGTCACTAATGGCTTTCTTTAGTACGACACCATACGTCGATCGGATAGATTGCAATGAAATAAATAGACAATCGAGCTGGAAATAACGTTAGATTCCTCTTACCTGTGGCCGATGCGTCTGGAGAAAATTGTTTCCAATTATTTGATGTCGATCTGCTACAGTAGATCCATTTTAGATCCAGTTTGTATGACGGAATAAACGCCGAAAGCATACAAGATACCTCTGCCGGAGCTTTTCCCTCGATGCACAGAGCGCCACTTCCGGTTTAGAGTGGAGTGCAACTCGCCCGAAATCCACCAGGTGGCGGTAATGAGGCGTTGCAATATCAGAGAGGGTCCAGCTGGCTCCCGGAGCCTTCCTGGATGAATTATGAATGCCAATAGCGAATAAAGGAAATAACGATCATAAAAAGGAGTTTACTCGTTGTTGGCGCACAACGATTGGCGGGCAATAATGAGTAAACTCGTCTTTGGCGCAAGATGTGTTAAAGGAGCAGCAGGCGGCCGTTGATTTAGTGCAGAACTTAGAAATATTTTTGAATCCTTAAAAACCAACACTCTTCCCAGTCAGAACGCATCATCAGGATGCCTCCAAAGCCACGCCCTGCTAGGTAGCTAGCATGCAGCTATGTGTCAGCAGCAGGTAGCTAGGTAGCTAGCATGCAGCTATGTGTCAGCAGCAGGTAGCTAGGTAGCTAGCAGGCAGCTATGTGTTAGCAGCAGGTAGCTAGGTAGCTAGCAGGCAGCTATGTGTTAGCAGCATGTAGCTAGCAGACAGCTATGTGTTAGCGCAGGTAGCTAGGTAGCTAGCATGCAGCTATGTGTCAGCAGCAGGTAGCTAGCAGGCAGCTATGTGTTAGCAGCAGGTAGCTAGCAGACAGCTATGTGTTAGCGCAGGTAGCTAGGTAGCTAGCATGCAGCTATGTGTCAGCAGCAGGTAGCTAGCAGACAGCTATGTGTTAGCAGCAGGTAGCTAGGTAGCTAGCATGCAGCTATATGTCAGCAGCAGGTAGCTAGCAGACAGCTATGTGTCAGTAGCAGGTAGCTAGGTAGCTAGGTAACGATTTGTTATGTGTTAGCAGCAGGTAGCTAGGTAGCTAGGTAGCTAGCACTGTAAACAGTTAGCTGTGCTTTTTGGAGCCAGGAACACTGCTTACTTAATGTACATATTATTGTTTATCTTTTGTGTGTGGGGCAGCCAGGCAGGGGAAATTATTCATTCGAAATGTGTTGCTACACGTGTCAAAATGTGTTCGACACAAGGGAAGCACGGGGTGCTGGAACTCTCAACACACAAGTGTCCACACCATTGGAGACCTGGGAGTAGGGGTGGGAATCACCAGAGGCCTCACGATACGATACTATCACGATACTTGAGTCACAATACGATAGTATTGCGATACTAAATATATTGCGATATGCTGAGTATTGCGATATTAATATTGCGATATATTGCGATTTATTATTTTTTTTCAACTGCAAAGTAAAACTTTGTCAACATGTTTTATCTAATAAAATAAAGTTCAGTCTGTTCATCTCACTTCAATCATTTTTATTGCAGAACATGGTATTTTCTCAAGCAGACAGATGTAAACACTGTAATCTGTGTTGCATGTACCTGACAAACTGAACTGTTTGTATTAGTCGCCTTAGGTCTGCTGATGCCAACCTCCTATCACCTCCCACGACCAGGCTCCGGACCTGTGGCGACAGGGCCTTTGCTGCTGCTGCCCCCTCCCTCTGGAATGCCCTCCCCAGCCATATCCGTAATGCAAACACCCTGACATCTTTTAAATCAGCCCTCAAAACCCACCTTTTAAATCTTGCTTTTGACCTCTAATTCTGTCGGTTTTATTTTATTTTGTCATGTATTATTTTTGTTCTGTTTTTCTGTTTTGCCATAGTTTTGTCTCTCCTACCCATGTAAAACATCTTTGAGCACCTGGAAAAGCGCTATATAAGATAGATGTATTATTATTATGATTATTATTATTATTACAGTCATATTCCAACTTAACTGAATGCACACGTGTGCGTGTGTGTGTGTGTGTGTGTGGACTACTGTACTATTACAGGTATTTAAATGAACAATGCAACTTCCTTATACAAAAAAAATATATACAAAAAAAAAGAAAATAATAATAATAATAATAATAATAATAATAATAATAATAATAATAATAATAATAATAATAATAATAATAATAATAATAATAATAATAATAATAATAATAATAATAATAATAATAATAATAATAATAATAATAATAATAATAATAATAATAATAATAATAATAATATTAATAATAATATATAATAATAATAATAATAATAATAATAATAATAATAATAATAATAATAATAATAATAATAATAATAATAATAATAATAATAATAATAATAATAATAATAATAATAATAATAATAATAATAATAATAATAATAATAATAATAATAATAATAATAATAATAAATAATTAATAATTAAATATCGATACTTGTCGTCCCTGTATCGATACAGTATAAGTATCGCGATACTACTACGTATCGATTTTTTCCGCCACCCCTACCTGGGACTCTAAGGAATCATTTCAGATGCAGCTCAACACTGTATTTGATTTGTAGAGTGATTTGAACTTGTGACCATAGGATCCACAGGCAGCAGACAAACGAGGTGAGCTAAGTCAGTAGGACTTACGATACCCATTTCAAAGTGTCCACGCATTCAGATGTCATGCTAATATGTCATGTTCTACAGTAGGACTTACTACTGTGATATCCATTTCAAAGTGTCCACGCATTATTTCTACGCTCATACCGGGGGGGGGGCAAAACTAGCGTACTAGCGTCAGTGGCCAATCAGAGCGCAAAACGCGAACGCGGAAGCAAACATGGGTTAGGATAAGAATAGACGCGTCCGGCCGGGGTTGTAATCTGACTCTGCCGTGTACAATGGCGCACGCCTCACATATCGGCATGTAACTCGAGAACCGCTGGTCGGATTTGGTCGAGTGAGGAGGCATTCGAACGGCAACAAATAGGGCTTTCATTCTCTACATATATTGTATACAAAAAATGCAGACCTGAGCCGCCAGATGCTCGCAAAGTGGCGTGTCGCCCAGTGGCGTCGTTAGCCCTGGGCTTCCGGGGCTTTAGCCCCGGATGTTTTTCTCCTAGCCCCGGACCTTAAAAAAAATAAAAAATAAAAAATTGTTTAATTTTTATTTTTTTTTTTTTTTATTTTTTTTTTTATTTTTTTTTTTTAGATGTCAGCATCCCCATTGTCTGTGCTGAATGTTTGTTAGTGTTTGGTATTTTTCATTTGATCCTATCATTCTCTCATTCACCGATTTGTGGACTTGAAGATGTGCACTTTAACGCAGCAGCACCTGGAGCCATCCATACCCATGTCCAGTGTCCACTGACAAAGACATGCTCATGAATCAGGGGCGGAGCTAGGGGGTGGCTACCTGGGCTCAAGCCCCGGATGTATTCTGAAAAGCCCTGAATCTATTAAAAATAAATAAAAATAAAAATAATTTTTTTTTTTTTTCTTTTTTTATACAATTCATCATTGTTACATGAAAATATGTTTGCACCAGATTTAGCAGAAGCTAATTTCCATCTGTGGTCTATCCAGCTGCTAACTGTATTTGAGTGAGTTAAGTCTTGGTGTTATGGTAGACTCAGACCTAAGCTTTAAATCACAATCAACAAGTTGACAAAAACTTAATTCTTCCACCTTAGAAACATAGCTAAAGTACGGCCATTTATAAATCAAAAGGACGCTGAAAACCAGATCCATGCCTTTATCTCAAGCCAACTCGACTAC